>NC_056751.1:130113034-130280534 GCF_019279795.1 Protopterus annectens
AGCACAAGCCTGATATTGATTTTGTTAGCCAATATCTGTGTAGTATACGACAGGTATTCTTTCCAAAACAGAAACTATCTGCAATCTCACTGAGCTTGTGTTTTGAAAATAATTTTTTTTTGTACTGTTAACACTATATTCCATCAAAAAAGAGGCGTAGAAAAGGGGCCAAATTAGCCCCGGCATAAGCCAACCTGGCACTGATTGCATGGGAGGCGGAAGTGTCGGTAAAGCTGGATAGATATGCAAAAACAAGATTGCACAAATCCTATATCGGTGACATTTTTTTTTTATGGTAGGGTAGAATGGAAAATTTAAATTTCTGGTAGAGGTTAAGTACAGTATTTGGTATTTAAACTTACATTTCTAAAGCAAGGTCACAAGTACCGTTTTAGACATTGTTTTTTCACTTGATTATGTCAATTTAGTATTTGTTTCATGCAAAGAAAGAAAACTTTCAGAAACAATTACCTAGATTTCAAGAGTTAATAGTCTACTTTTACGATGATTGATATAGTAAAGGGCCAGTACATTAGGCTGTCAAGGATTATTAGAGACAAGTTATTTACAGCTGAATGTTTTCTTCTAAAGCAGTTGTTTATTGAGAGGCATTAACCTGTTTCATTACTAGAGAAATTTTTGAAAGAGGTGATTATTTCTAGGGACAGTAAATATCTACTTACCTTAAAACATGGATTTAATGTTAATGCACATTCAGGTCCTGGTGAACACAAATAATGATTTCCCTTCCCTATTAGTTTTGATATGTCCGGTACTCTCTTTATTTTAATCAGAAACTGGCGTATTATACAAGGTAATACACACCTGTATAATGTAGTAGGAGATAGCCTACAAATTTGTTAAGACTACCAAAACTATGAAGTTGTTTTTTGAAGCAGGTGATCGATTTTCGAAGCATAGGGAGATTAATATTAGTGGTATGTTTAAATGTGGTAGATGCAATGTTTGTATTGATATCTTGGTGTGGAAACAGTATTTTGTTGTGGACTGTAATTTCTCTCAAATATCCAAGTTTTTCAACTGCCACTCAAGATTTCTGGTGTATCTGGGGCTTGCAATTGCTGCACAAGTTTTTTTTTTTTGGCAAGACTATCGTAAGATTGGCCAATCACATTAGGGAGCATAAGTCAGCCATAAAAGACTTAAAATTACTTGGCAAACACAGTACTGTTTGGAAACGGTTTCTGGGATTTAAATTTTTGGTTTTAGAGTAAGTTTCTTCTTTTTTTGGTGATGTAAATACTTGCCTTAAATTGTAAGAGTGGAGATGCCTGTTTGTTTTTAAATGCAGACACACCTCCTGGCTTAAACAATAATTTAAAAATTAAATGTGCTTTATAATGGAGCTGTGAGAAGGTGATGCCATTTATTAGTTTTGTGTTGGGACTGGTGATATTTGAAATGCACTTAGTAGGCAATCTCATTTGTTAGTTATGTGTTGTGATTGGTTACAATATGACATTTAAACTTGAGAGATTTTATGCATTTTACTTCTGATGAATTTTTTGGCAAAAAAAGGAGGAAAGAAAATGCTAATTTGATTGCAGCTGGTGTATTTTTGTACATTTATATATATATTTATGTGTGTGTGCGTATATGTTAGTGTGTGTGTGTGTGTGTGTATATATATATATATATATATATATATATATATATATATATATATATGTATGTATAGATGTATGTATATATATATATATATATATATATATATATATATATATATATATGTTTATATTTATATATATATATATATATATATATATATATATATATATATTATATATATATATATATATATATATATATTATATATGTACATGTGATGCCCCTGCACTGGCCCAGTAATCTAGGAGCCTTGATCCTCACCATTAACACCAGTGAGGGACGTGCACGTTTGGAGGATGACAAGCACACACACAGTAAAGTACAATTTCCCTTAAGAGCACACAGAGATCACGGTCAGTCTGGGGCTGGCTTCTCCCTCTTTCTCCAGATCCCCATTAAGACTCCCCACTGGCACAGCTCTAGGGTTAAGATCTCAGCCGAGTGGTCAAGCTAAAACCTCCAGCACCCTCTCTGTTCTACCAGTGCTTCGTGTCCCTGCCCATGTAGCTGGCGTGTGTGCACACACACACGCACACACACACTCTTTAAGATTTGATTTATATCCAAACGCACACACTCCTGGAGAAGGCTGGCATAGGTTCAATAGCTATGCCCCCCTTCTGCCCAGACTATAAGGTATTAAGCCCTGCCACAAGCAGCTTTTATCTGCTATGATAAGGCCCTTACCAAAGGGTCCCATTTCTGTTGTGCAATGTTACTATTATCCAAATGGTAAGTGTGACAAAAGTTTTAAGGCTATTTAGGAGTGGCCTATACAGTGTCACAAAATTCATATGTAAGTACTTTAAGAGCTTAAATATCTCTAAACAAAGCAGCCACAATTAAAAGGTTTAAGTATAAGTATAAGTTAAGTTTAATAAGAAATAATAAAAGCATAAGACAATACTCAACTCAGCACAGTGACAATAGAGTTCAGAATCACTGCAAATATTTTAAAACAACATTGCAGGACAGTCTCCCATAAATACAGAAAACATCTAAACTAATCTTGCTACTTTATGTAGAAAGCAAGGTGAAACCAGTGCCAATAAGGAGATGAAGCAGACTCAAAACCCACAACTGTAAGGTACTAACCAACTCGAAAAAGCCACAATGCAAACTCCAATACGAACACTGCTTGATTGACCCAGGTTTCGTCCTTCCGAACTTCTTCAGAATACAAACTGTCTTACATCTCACTCATTTTATACATTACCAATTATTCAATAATCACTCAATTAATAGCCTAATTTCCCACCAAAAATTCTTAAAAAGGAAATGGCATTGTGTAAAAAATTCATGTTATTTAAATTCAAACAATTTCATTTAATATAATCACATATACATATATATATATTCTAAAGTAATATACTAAATACACTTAAAAACTACTAACTAAGTACCTAAACAATCTATTTATATAAACTGTGTGATACTTGTTTATGTAAATACATATATAAAAACCTTATTTAATAAATAATTTATCCAAAATGTATTATATAATGTGTACCTGTACATGTGTTATTATACTCAACTGAGACCTATATATTGCTGAAATATCCCTTATAAGTATATTGTATTAAATGAAATATATATAAAAAATAATAATTAATAATAAATAATACATTTGTACAACTAGTATGCATGTGTAAACACAGCCAGTATACCAAACATTATTATAATGAGATATATAATTTACATATTTGATTTAAATACAGTTGATGTTTATATGCTTGTAGTATGCAATCGAATATAATTAAATTGATTATACTAACTTATGTTATAAATTGTCCTGATCTATTAATGTTAATAATTATATATATATATATATAAATTGTATTTAACCAATTTCATAATAAATTGAATAATAATAAGTATGATATAATATTGTATATAATACCATATATCATTTGTTATATATTCTGTTCAATTTTAATAATGGCATGATGGTCATATATTCGTTTATACCCGGAGGTATACATGAATTTAGCTGAATCTGCCATTTAAGTTCTTCCATATCTAAATGATACATGGTTATTCTTCCTTGTGAATCCTGTTTAATTTGATTAACCACCATAAATTTAAATTTGTGATTGTTATTGTCTATAACATGTCTTGCTAGCGCATTGCTATTTTTGTGATGCTGAATATCTAGTAAATGTTCTTTAATTCGTTCTCTAAATTTTCTTTTTGTTTTTCCCACGTAAAAGGCTTTACATTGCTGACACAAAGCTATATATACCACGTTTGTTGTAAAACAATTATAATGTCCACTTATCCTGATATTACATTCATTAATCCTAATGTTGGTACCTGTCTCATAAATGTGACTACATGTACTACATGTCCCACATCTATAATTCCCTTCTTTTGCTCTTTTATATGTCTCAATGTATCTTTTATTTTCTAATATATTTTTAAAAGAAGGACTCTTCTTATATACGAATTTTATTGGTCCATTAAATATTTGTCTCCCTATTTTGTCGTTGACAAAGAAATCCCAATTTCTCTTAATGATATGTTCTATGTCTTTGGAACAATCATCAAATTTAATAATATATAATGGGATATTGTTATAACCTTCTTTGTCCAATATATCTTCATTATCAAATGATATTTTATTTAACGAACCTGTTTTTAAAATTGCCGTATAAGTTCCATTTTTTCTTTTATTTATTACTTCATTAAATATTTTAACACAAAATTGTTCAGGGTATCCCCTGTTCATAAATAATTGCATAATATAATTCATTTCTTCCATGAAATCTACTTCTTCACTTACCATTCTGGCAGCCCTGACCATCTGCCCTTTGACAATGGCTTTCTTCTGATGGCCAGGGTGCCAGCTATCATAATGCAAGTACGCATTTGAAAAAGTAGGTTTCCTGTGTATTTGTGTTTTTAAATTGTTTGTTTCTTTATCCTATGTAATATCTACATCCAAATAATTAATTTTATGTTCTTGGACATTATAAGTGAATTTCAAAAATTTAACTGTGGTATTAATATATTCTAAAAATTTTTCTAAAGTATTTAGATCTTTATTTTTATCTTGATCCCATATGATAAATATGTCATCCAAATATCTGGTATACATAATAAGATGGTCACGAAACTCTGTTGTAAATAGATAGTTGTGTTCCCAATAACTCATGATAAGGTTTGCATACATGGGGGCACAAGGTGCCCCCATGGCTACTCCACTTATTTGTTGGAAATAACTACCTTCAAAAAATATGTAATTATTATTAAGTACTATTTCCATAAGATTTATTAATATGTTAATTTGATCTTGTTCATAAAGATTCGTCCCAAATAGTTGTTCTTCAAGCCATAAAAGGCCTACATCATGAGGAATTGTGGTAAATAAATTTACAACATCTATTGTTATAAAAACATATTCTCTCTTCATAGAGATCTTATTTAGTCTACTCAAAAAATCCCATGAGTCTTTGGTTATGTAACTGAAACATTTCATACTTTCCTTAAAAAAATGATCCAAATACATGCTTATATTGCATGTTACACTTCTGTGTCCATCTACTATGGGTCTAAATTCAAGATTATTAAGGCCTTTGTGTATTTTTGGTATTCCGAAGATACCACTGATAACTGGATGTTCATTTCTTAAAAATTCATATTCTTTTTCAGTGATACCCCCTTGATATAACATATCTTCTAACAATGTATCTATTCTTTTGTAAGCAATATGCACTTGATTTCTACTTATTTCTAGATATGTCTTACTCATTAACATGTTTATCATGTATAAGCTATAATCGGTATAGTCTAAAATGACTATACCATTACCTTTATCAGGCCTCATAATTCTTAATTTTGGATCATTTTTTATGTCTTTAAGTAGTTGTTGTTCAATTGTTGTAATATTGACATGTTTATTATATTTGTATTTTTTATAATATGTTCTCATATCATATTCACTTCTCCTTTCAAAATACATAATTTCATCATTCATGGGTGGATTGAATAGGCTTGGTTTCGTGAACATTCTATCTACCCTATTGTGACATTCAATACTGTTGTTAAAATATACTTTTAAATTCAATTTCCTTGAAAATAGCTTTAAGTCTAGTATAGATTCTACCATATTGCCTTTAATACATGGGACATAACTAAGTCCTTTTGAGAATAAATCAGCATGTTCTACTGTTATATGCTTGGAAGAATAATTATATATTTTGTAATCTTGCTTTGTATTCATGATAATTTGTGAATTACTTAAAAAATACTCATTATGTTTTGCTGTTAAATCTATATTCGAATTTGCTTCTACATTTACTTCTTGTAGTTGCATACTATCATCATTCCCAGTGATATAATTATCTGGATTATAATCTATATGAAAATTAACTAAATCATTATAATCATTGGGATGTTCTGTTGTATGCTGTGTACTAAATGTATCTCTTTCAATATATGTACCATCACTTATCCCATCTCCATTATACTGATATGTGCTTAATTCTAATAACACTTTATCATGCTCATTGTCATCTGTATCTCGAGACAGATGAATATATGAACAACTGTTATTGTCATTCTTATGCATACTACTGTTATCATGTATCACATCTATAATAGGTACATAAACTTCTGAAGGAATCGTGGGTACGATATAATTGTCCTTATTACAAGTAGGCATGATGTAAAAGTCTGTATGGGACTTACTCACAGTGTGAAATTGATGTTCCGAACTGTCCAAGAAAGAAATTACATGAGGTCCAACAGAAAGTACCATTTGTGTCTGTACTTCCGTTATTCCAACGATGGTATCAGTTACAGTCTCCGTTTTTTGCCCGCTGTGAGTCCCAAAAAAGTCTGTTTAGGTCTGGTGCCTGTTGTGTAAAGTTCCTGCTGGTTCACTTCATTTTGGTTCTTTAAGCGATCCGAACGCGTTATGCCTTCTTCCGGAATCTCCTCGCTTTCATTACAGATGTTGTCGTCATCACCCTCAAACGGCGGATTAGCGTCATCAACTGTGACCAACAGTGGCTGTGTTTGAGCGTTGCTATGGTTGCGACTTTTGGAATTACACGACTTAGGATATGCTTGGTGTTGTGCATATCTGTTTAGATCTCGTTGAATTTTATGGCATTTCTTCCGAAAAATGGTGTCACAACATGTTGTTACATCAGAAATGATGTGTGTGTACTGATCGTAAACATGCTCAAACAAAAGATCTTTGGATATGTTGCCATTTAATTCTTCTAATTGAGTTAATAGTTCTGTAATTTTGATATCGTTGTGTTTGACTTTGATGTCCATAAGTCGGATACCACAATTGTCAAAAAAAGCATGTAAGTCATTTAACATATTTTCATTGTGTTCACAGCCATTTGGATACCTCCAAAGTCTTAAACCTTTGGGAATAATTCCCAATTCGATGTTCCGCGACAAATAGCTATTTTCAAGTTGAATCCGTTTTAACCTAAACAGTTTTTTCTCAAAAAGTTTTAACATGTCCTGCATTGGTTGTATATCTTGTATGGTGTTTACTGTGGTAGTTAGTTTAGTAGAACCGTTTGAAAATTTGTATTTGTTATTTTTCCAGTTAGTTACATCTTGAACAGTTTGTTCTTTGTTACCATATTGAAAATTACCTTGCGTAATGGAGTTTGGTGGAGTTGGTTGTGTCAATGGGAACCCCAAACTGTCCCCTGTTTGCGTAGAATTTACCGCTTCTTTAGTGAGCAATTTCTGTATAAGAACCGAATGTTCTTGTAAAGTTTCGTTAATCTGCTGTAACATACTCCCGACATCTACCGGACCACTCTCGCTCGCCATTTAACTTGTAACCACAAAACTTGACTGCGACTTGATGTAGAAAGCAAGGTGAAACCAGTGCCAATAAGGAGATGAAGCAGACTCAAAACCCAAAACTGTAAGGTACTAACCAACTCGAAAAAGCCACAATGCTACTTTCCTATCTGTAAGAGAAATCACTGTAATCTTGTATTTACTATTAGCAAGGCATATACAGGTTCTGAATGGAAGTTTCTAGGTCCACAGACAAATACAAGATGCACAGACTTTCTCTTTGAGATAGTTCTTAAATTAATAATGCACATTACTGCTGGGTTAGCTAGATTATATCAATATTTGACACCTGCCGCTAGTTCCCAGGCTAAACAGATAACAGAATTTAACATGTCTCTATGAAAAATACTCTTGTCTCTTAGAAGCTTGTCTGAAACTGGAAGTCATAGAACAATTAACACTTTTAGATTTTAAACTTAGTAATCATTTCTGTCTTAAGAAATGGAAAGAAACTCTAGCTGTAGACTTTCTGTCTTCTTGCTGAAACTGCGAGATAACACCATTGTAAACAATTGCAGTTTATTTTCTTGAGGGTTTGCAAGTTAACTCTGTGTGTTCCAGCTGCTACTATTAAAACATACATTTGCACAGGCATATAGTTTACATCCACTTCTGTGCTTTCCCAGTAGGGTACACTGTGGTTACATTCTTGAAGCTCAGTACAGAGCATACAGTTTACTTACATTTGTAAGACAAGTCTGTGGATCATATTAATATTTACAAATGATATAGGATTATTTACAAAATTCTTGTTAGCTGGGCTGGCAGCCTTCACAGTATATATAAAAAAACAAACACACCTAACTTCAAAACAAGACACTTAAAACGAATAAAAACCACAGCCTTGTTGGTAAAGTTTCAAAGTAACACTGGGCTCAACACAAAACAACCCCTGAAACTCCTTTAGCACTTTTGTTCCTTTTAATCAAACAATGGAACTTAACCAGAAATCAACTCTGGTTAAAACTTTAAATAACTCTCCCAAAGTAACACAAGGTTCAGTTGACCAGTCAGTCAAAGTAACTATCTACTCACATACTTCATAAACACTTTTTTAAAAAATTACATATCCCTAATAATACAAATCCGTAGCATTCACAAATATTAAAATTATTAAATAAATAAAAAACTGTTGTCATATTTTCATTTTCAATAAACCTTTAACATTTGTATTCTCATTTAAGACCGGTAACTTGAGTAGTGGAAGCTAGGTTAAAAAGGGATGTGATGATTTGTGATCAGCAGTATGGTTTCATGCCGGGAAAGAGCACTACAGATGCGATGTTTGCTCCAAGAGTGCTGATGCAGAAGTACAGAGAAGGTGAGGAGGAGTTGCATTGTGTTTTTGTAGACTTGGAGAAAGCATATGACAGGGTGCCTAGAGAGGAGTTGTATTGTATGAGGAAGTCAGGAGTGTCGCAGCAGTATGTTAGAGTAGTACATGATATGTACGAGGGTAGTGTGACAGCAGTGAGGTCTGTGGTGGGAGTGATGGATGAGTTTAAGGTGGAGTTGGGATTACATCAAGGATCAGCTCTGAGCCCTTTCTTATTTGCAGTGGTGATGGACAGGTTGACAGACTGATCTAGACAGGAGTCCCCGTGGACTATGATGTTTGCAGATGACATTGTGATCTGTAGTGAGAGTATGGAACAGGTGGAGGAGACCCTGGAGAGATGGAGATATTCTCTAGAGAGAAGAGGAATGAAGGTCAGCAAGACTAAGACAGAATATATGTGTGTGAATGAGAGGGAAGTTAGAGGAATGGTGAGGATGCAAGGAGTAGAGGTGGCAAAGGTGGATGAGATTAAATACTTGGGATCAGTAGTTCAAAGTAATAGTGAGTGTGGAAGAGAGGTGAAGAAGGCAGTACAGGCAGGATGGGGTGGTTGGAGAAGAGTGTTAGGAGTGATTTGTGACAGACTAGTACTAGTAAGACTGAAAGGGAAGGTCTACAAGAGGGTAGTGAGTCCAGCTATGTTATATGGGTTGGAGACAGTGGGATTCACAAAAAGGCAGGAGTTAGAGCTGGATGTGGCAGAGTTAAAGATGTTAAGATTGGCACTGGGTGTGACGAGGGTGGACAGGATCAGGAATAAGTATATTACAGGTCAGCCCAGTTTGGAAGGTTTGGAGACAAAGCCAAAGAGGCAAGGTTACGTTGGTTTGGACATGTGCTGAGGAGGGATGCTGAGTATATTGGGAAAAAGATGCTGAGGAGGGATGCTGAGTATATTGGGAAAAGATGCTAAGGATGAAGTTACTAGGTAACAGGAAGAGGAAGGCCTAAGATCAGGTTAATGGATGTGATGAGAGAGGGCATGCAGGTGGTTGGTATGACAGAGCAAGATGCAGAGGACAGGAAGAAATGGAAACAGATGATCCGCTGTGGTGACCCCTAACGGGAACAGCCGAAAGAAGATGATGATGATGATGATGTAAGCCAGGGAACTTATATTTAAGTAACACTTGGCACTTAAGTTCCCTGACTTCCAGCACATTGTTACATCTATTGACAAAGTTAACAGTGTTAATCTGTTCTAACATTAACAAATGAAGTTTACAAAAGCCAGAACATTTACAACTATGTTTCTCCAGAGCGTATGGTAAATCCTGATTATTTTTTTTTTTATAGCTTTACATGTTCACGAATCCTATATCTGAGTTTAATATTTTTTCCCATGTACCATTGCAGACGATAGCTCATTTATTTGATCTGTCCTTCAAAGAATCCCATGATACCCATATTTGTCATGCCCTTTACATGTGTTGTTGCTTTTAGCAAGTTGCTATGACTTCTCCCAGTTCCACCTGGTTGGCAACTGTAGGCTTACGATTCAGAATTCATATTTACTTGTACAGAAACTTCTTTTAGCTCAACCCTCAAAAAAAAATTTTGGGATTCATGTCATTTTCTTGAATGTCAGGTGACACAATAGCTAGAAATCTGGTTAGTTTTCTTATAGATGCATGTGTGTCTGTGTGTGTGTATGAGAATATTGGTTATGGTCAAATACACCATGTTCATCGTGCATACAGCTGCAGTAATCACAGATGGGTTTTCTGCCATCAGGCAGGTCCATGGTCGGCCGAATTCCAAAGTCTAGGTCTGGCGTCGGCTGCTGTCGCTTTCTTTCCTGATGTCAATGAGGCAGGGGTATATAAGACACAGCTGACGCCATTTTCTTCAGTCTTTTTTGCTGCACGGTGCCCGAAGCAGAAGCACTTCGCAAGTGCCGGTCGGCCAGCTCCTGAATTTACGAAAAATTGGAAACCGAAGTCTTCATTAAAGCTAAGTACCCCATTGGGGAAACTTTTTTTGCCTCAGTCCGATGTCAGAAAAAGTTAACAATTGTATTTCTTGTGGGAAGCAAATACCGCATAAGGATTTCCATTCCCTCTGCATACCTTGTTTAGGCCCAGACCACGACGTCTCGGGCTGTCGCTTTTGCGGTACTTTCAATATACACACTATTAAACGTCGGGCGGAGTTCGCCCAACACTTTTTTGGTAAAGCCTTTGATTATAAAATATCGTCTGAGTCTCCGACTACCGTTTTGTCCAGAAAACGCAAGGACAATGACTGACACGAGAGGTCCGCGGTCCCCGGTCCCCACCGACACAACGCCAAAACCGGCTACACGTGGTCCGGTTCTCAGCGAGACGCCTATGCAGTCCCTGACTACCGACGACACTTCTTTGGCGGTGTCTTCTGTAACCGAGACCGCAGGTACCTCGGCCCATACCCAGACTACAACCACCGAAGCCACTGTGAGCGTTGAGCCTCCTAATGTGGACAGGTCCACTTCCACCCATGGTGTCTTTAGACCCTCATCTTCCTTTTCCATTAAGGCCTTTACTAAGTCCAAATCAGCCAGGCATCTCAAGAGACCTGTTGCACAGGGCCCATCCCCAGGCCCCATGCCTAAAAAGCAGATGCTTAAAATGGCTGAGGATTTAATTACTCTCATCAGGGGTTTCCAACACCCTCCAGACAAGAGACCCAGAGTGGAGGAAGATTCTCCCTCTTCTGATCAGGGCTACATTTTTTCAGAACTTTCTGATGTAGAGGAACACTCTTATTCCCCATTTGAAGATTCTGATGCAGAGCAGTCCATTCCTTCTGTATCTCCTCCTGAGGATTTTTCTTCTGGAGAAACCTTGCACATCTTGAGGGAACACTTCCATTGGGAAGGCCAAGACTTTTCTGATTCCAAGAAAAGACTTAGGGAATTTCTTTTACCTCCGCACAGACCTCTGGCGATACCTCCTGTCTTGGACGTACTTGATAATGTTTATTCGGAGGCTTGCCTTAATCCGGATTCCCTGCCTCCTGCCCCAGTCAAGCCTGATAGGTACTACAGAGTTCCTAACTCTCACCAATTTCTTTACAAAAGCCATAATGCTGACCCTGAAACCATTTCTCAAGGCCCCAAGGGAATGAAGGCCTCTACTGCTAAGAATCCACTACCTTCCGAAAGAGAGTCAAGATCCTTAGAAAGGTGGGGAAAAAAGGTATATACCTCGGCCACCCTAGCCATGAGGGCCTTAAATTGTCAGTTTCATATGCTTAAATATCAGCAGTTTCTGTTAGCACAATTAAGAAATAAAATGTCTCAACCTGAACAACTAGATTTGAAGGAGTTTCAGGATATCATGCATAGTGCAGAACAAGTGGGTAAACACACCTTACAATGTGGCTATGATGCCCTAGAGGCCTCAAGTAGAGCTGCTGTTACAGGATCAGTCATTCGTAGACATGCATGGCTTAGGGAACAAATCTTGCCTGATCATGTGAAAGCTAAACTACTAGATGCTCCTTTACAAAAGGATGTACTATTTGGTACTAATGCTGAGGAGATACTACGGAAAATGGAAGAAAAAGCCAAATCTATGCAAACTGTCAAAGCTTTTCTACAGGTTCAACCACCACGTTTTAGCAGAAATTGGCCTTCTAAAAACTGGTCCTTTCCAGCCACGGACAAGCCCCAAAGAGGTAGATACAGGCGCACAAAGGGCAGAGGGCAATCACAAGGATCATATAGAGGCAGGCAATGGCAAACTCCAGCACCAAGAGGTGGCGAAGACAGTGCACAACAATACAGGAAACAAACCCAATGACTTCCTCCTTTTCATGCCAAGCAAGCATCAGCTGGCAGCACCCTTGGGAGGAAAGCTGGCATTATTTTCAAGAAATTGGCATATTGTTACAACAGACAAATGGATCCTGGACGTTATAAACAGAGGCTACAGATTTCATTTTCACACTCTCCCAAAATTGAGAGGCATGCCAAACCTGCCACACAATCAAAGGGCGGAGGCACAACTACAAATTTCAAAGCTCATAGACATGAAAGCTATTCAAGAGATACCTACTCACAAACAAGGTCAAGGTTTTTATTCCAGGCTATTTCTGGTACCAAGGAAAGGAACCGACTGGAGACCCATTTTGGTCTTATCCATCCTAAACACATTCTTACTCGTACCACAATTCAAGATGCTCACATTACAGCAGCTTCTTCCCATGCTGGGCAAGGAGTTTTGGCTGGTAACATTGGACCTCAAGGAGGCATACCTGCATGTCCCAATCAGACAAAGCTGCAGAAGATACCTCAGATTTCTTGCAGGTTCAATCCACTATCAATTCTCTGCATTGCCCTTTGGCTTATCTACTGCGCCCAGAGTATTCACGAAATGCCTGGCATCAGTAATTGCCTACTGCAGACTTCAAGGGATACAAATTTACCCTTATTTGAACGACTGCCTGATCCAAGCAGACAGCAAGCACATACTTCTGGAACATCTGGCTTATGCAACACGGTTACTGAATTCTCTGGGATACACAATCAACAAAGAGAAATCCAGGCTAACACCATCTCAGAAAATAACTTTCCTGGGTGCACCCAGATGGCCTATGTTACGCCAGAAAAACAGGGGGAACTAACTCAGTACTTCAAAACACTAGCAAATTGAACCAGGCTTACTGCAAGGAAAATCCTGCAGGCTCTGGGCTTCATGGCATCTTGCATTCTTTTAATCCCATGTGCAAAGTTGCATATGAGGAAACTTCAGTGGTACCTAAAAAACCTATGGTCTCAGCACAGCCACAGTTTGGAAACAATAATACCAATAATTCCATGTTTGCAAAAGGAATTTCTATGGTGGGCCCAAGCATGTCAAACAAACACAGGTCTCCCATTCTGCAAGCCTCAAGCAAATCAAGTCATCACAACAGACGCCTCCGATTACGCCTGGGGGTGCACATGACAGACAGGTGCATTCAGGGCAAATGGTCCCAAAAGGAAAAGCACCTTCACATCAATCAAAAAGAAATGCTAGCGGTGATAAATGCAATTACAGCTTTCAAGGCCCTCCTGCATCCAGGACAATTATTGATGAGAACAGACAACACCACAGTAATGTGGTACATAAACAAACAAGGAGGAACACATTCATACCCCCTGTGCAGACTAGCCATGACACTTTGGAACTTGGCTCTGGAATGGCAAATCGAACTTCAAGCACAGTACTTGCCAGACTTGGAAACACGCTGGCAGACAATCTAAGCAGAAATATGACAGATCCACACAAATGGAAGTTGCATCCTCAAGTGTTTACAAAGATAATCCAAGCGTGGGGGAGGCCAGACATAGATGTCTTCGCCTCCCACAGGAATCCTCAATTGGAAAAGTTTTGTTCAAGGACCTTTCATCCAAAGGCCTGGAGAGTGGACGCCCTTCAGTTGGACAGCATGGACAGTTTACGCTTTTCCACCTCTGCCTTTTCTGCCCAAGGTGCTCTTGAAAGCAAGAGCAGACAGACCGAAGATGATACTGATTGCTCCAGACTGGCCAAGACAACACTGGTACCCACTCCTGAGGAGCCTAACACATACTCCTCCCTGGCCCCTACCTCTAATGCCTCTTCTGCTGACTCAGCACAGCTACAAAACTCTTCACAGTCAGCTGAAAACACTCAATCTCGCTGCATGGAAAATTCCTTAACACCACAACAGACCCTACTCCCCAAAGAGGTGCAGGATGTAATTTTGGAAGCCAGAAGGCCATCTACTAGAAAGGCTTACTCCGCAAAATGGAAACGGTTTTGCTCTTGGAATTAGAAAAGAGGCCAGGACCCTAGAAAACTGAATTTGTCTCAGGTATTACAGTATCTAGCTGAGCTGCTGAACAGTGGACTTTTAATTTTCCTCCATAAAAATCCATGCCTCAGCCATTTCTACAGAATTCAACACGGATCCACCCGTATTCTCTCACCCACTCTTAAGACAGTTCCTCAGAGGGGCTAAGAATATAAGACCGCCAAGGAAACAACCAGTGCCAGCCTGGGATCTTAATTACATTCTAGAAAAATTAACATTGCCTCCCTTTGAACCAGCTGCCTCAACAGATTTGCAATACTTGTCCTGGAAAACAGCTTTACTTCTGGCCATTACCTCAGCTCGTAGGGTTTCACAACTACAAGCCCTCATGGCTGTGCAGCCTTTTCTCATCTTCCATCAGGACAGGGTTTCCCTTCGAACCAACCCGTCATTTATGCCTAAAGTGGTATCCAGGGTAGCTTTAAATCAAGCCATACACTTACCTACCTTTTACCCCAATCCTCAAATCAAAGGGGAAAGGCTGCTACACTCCTTAAACATCCATAGACAGCTACGTTGTTATTTGGACAGAACAAAGCCTTTCAGGAAATCAGAACAACTTTTTGTGTCCTATGCTGTAGGAGCTCAAGGGAAGCCAGTTACCAAACAGACAATTTCAAAATGGATAGGCCACTGCATACGGTTTTGTTACTCCTATCATGGAAAATCTGTCCCTACAGGCATCAGATCCCACTCCACCAGGGCCACAGCTACCTCTACAGCCTTCCTCAGAGGAGTTCCTACCAAAGATATTTTGGAGGCAGCCACTTGGAGTTCTGTGCATACCTTCACAAAACACTACCACCTGCCTTTATATTCCAAAACTAGAGCAGGCTTTGCCACTGCTGTGTTGCAGGGCATTCTGGCTCATCCCAGTTCCACCTAGTGCCTAGCACCCTGTGCGTAGCTTTGGGACTCTACCCATCTGTGATTACTGCAGCTGTATGCACGATGAACATAGTACAGTTTTGTACCTACCATAAATGTAGATGTTCGAGTGCTAATACAGCTGCAGTACAGTTTTCCCCTCCCTTCTTCCCCTCTTGGTAAAGGCCTAGGGCCTAACCCCTCTTCATACGACCTGACTGGGTTATCCTTCTATGGTTTATTTGCTTGCAACTATTGATTTTTGATTATATTGCATTGCATGTATATAAATATAATTTATGTATTGCCTTCCTACTGGGGGCACCTGACATCTGGGGCAAGAAGGACTGAAGAAAATGGCGTCGGCTGTGTCTTGTATACCCATGCCTCATTGACGTCAGGAAAGAAAGCGACAGCAGCCGACGCCGGACCTAGACTTTGGAATTCGGCCGACCGAGGACCCGCCTGATGGCAGAAAACCCATCTGTGATTACTGCAGCTGTATTAGCACTCGAACATCTACATTTATGGTAGGTACAAAACTGTACTTTAAAGCAAATACTAAATGAACACGCACAGTAGGATGAATTCACATTTTTGCGACTGCACCATAAAGCGAACCACTAATACTCAAATAACTGTAATGTACAACAAAACATAATAGCCCAAAAGCTACAGTGTTTTTTGCAGGGGGCACAACCCCCCTCCATCTCTTATTGAGGGAAGAGTGCCGTGCCCCCTCACCCCTGCTACTTTAAATATACCAACACTTAAGACCATTTAACTGCAGGGAGGCATATTCCCAATCCTCTTGCTCTGCCTTGTCACACAACACTGTCCAGCAAAATGCATACAGTAATCCCACACAGTACCTAAACTACACCAAAACTACTAGCAAAACCTATTGCTAACATTTATTTAGTACTGCCATTTTTGTAACGAAAAAAAATGTGTATTTGTGCGTTATGTATGTGCATACATGTGTCTGTGTGTATATATGTACACACACACACACACATATATATATATATATATATATATATATATATATATATATGTAGGCATTTGTAGACACACACACACACACACACACACACACACACACACACACACACACACACACACACACACACTTTTTCTCTGTCTCACCTACCAACACACATGCCAGTTAGACTGATATATAGAGAGTATACTAGGTGAGTGTAAATTTGAACAGTGGTTCCAGCAACTGCTGGAGCTGGTGTGGAGAAAAAAACAAAATCAGGGATGTTCTGTGGAATTCTGGACAGCTTAGATGTGCGAGTGTGGTGCATGACAGGATGCTCAGTCTTGTTGCACGATCCTTGGTGAAAATGGGGGAATTGCACAAGATTACTGATGCACACCCTCACTGATGCTCACAGTCAGTATTTGGGCATATGCAGTGAGTAAAATTAGGATCCTAAAATGTACACTTCTTTTGACTTTGGATGAGTGACATGTACACACTCCCCTTCTCAGCTGTAGCTCCTGGGTGAAACAGTTGGGCAATGTAGGACGTTTGCATCCCAGGAGAATAAATGAATTGATGAGTGGAGCCTGTTGGTTACAGAGGCAAGCAGAAAAAAAGTAATGCAGAACATATATGTATATGCATATGTAATATGTGTATATACATATGCACATAGATATAATATCAAAGAAAGGCACTCAAAGAAATGTACTTGTTCAGTGCAGTAGCAATAAAGCAAGCAGGAGGTAAAGGAACCCAAAAGTGAAGCTTGCTGGGTACCTGCACAATATTTACACCGACTCCGTTTACATTCTTCTTTCTAATGTCATGACAGTGTACTATATTAGTGTTAGTAGGTACCTTCTTGTTGCTACTTACTGGAACTTTAAGTTGCCAGAATTAAGCGGTGTGTTGAGTAGAAATCTGAAGGTGGAGATAGTTGCTGTAAATTTTGGTGCGCATTCAGCTGTCAAAGTTTCAGTTGGTATTTGGAGTTAGAAATTATGTTGCTTTAATGTCTTTTATTGAATATTTGAACAAAGGCGTGATGTAAAATAGTATTAAAAGGTTTGTTGTAGAATGGGCGGTAATTTCAGTTTTCTTATTCGTAGGAATCTATTGGTTCAGAATCGCATTTCACGTAGCAACTATTTAGGCAACACTCCAATGAGATTGTTTACAAATGGAGCTTCGAAACTTTCATGTGACGTATGTACTGGGGTTTATACTAGCCAGTGGCAGGGTTGAAGTAGCACATAGTCGTTTTTATTGGTCTGTACGTGAATGTTTGTATATGCAGGGAGTGAAGCGGATAGTCAGAAGGCGTTGTTATTGCAAAAACAGCACTTTCACGGAGTTTTGTAATTTTGCCGTGATATTTACATGGTAACGTGACCTTTGGATTGAATTCTAAAAAATTCCATTGTTTTTGAAATGACAAATTAACGCGTTATGTGTGCAGTTAATGGGATGGTATAGCTTGCATAGATTTTTGGCTGACTTATCCTGTTACTGGAACTAGAAGGACTCATTTGAAGCTTAAGTTTTAAACAAGCGCTCTCAGCTGTGAGGTGCTTCTTCGTTAAATTGGCCAATAATTTGTGCATTGATTATATTTTATACCTGTACTACCTATATTAAAGGAATTTTTCGCTGTTAAGTTTTCTTTTTTTTTTGTCCGGGATGAATATAGTTTTCAAGCTGGTTCCGCATAGCTTAACAAAATCGTGTATTGGTCCCATTGAACTCAGTCAATTAAGGAAATAATAAGGAGTTCAGAAGAAGAATGGCAGAAGTTGGAGTTACAGGCGCCGTTGAGATAGTGCCAGGTGGGTCATCATGGACTGACGTGTTTATAATTTTCATGTTTAACGTTTAAAGTAGTTTTTGTAAAGGAAATTTCTTTATATTGTTTTGCACATAGTATAAAATTGATGTAGGAAATAGAGTAATACATATTGTACTAAGAAGATATTGCTTGTAGGTAGTATTTTTTTTGTCCCTGTCTGTAGGGATGGGTGTCATTGCCGACTTCCTTGCAGTTAAGTTGTAGCTTGTTTGTGTTAGAGAGATTAATGTAGTTTGAATGTGCAGTACAAATTCTAATTCTTATTAACTCTACACTAGTGTTGTATGAATGAGTATTTTGTTACTGCTTTACTTTTTACATATTTTGAAGGGTGTTTGTGTGACCTGGTCACGGACGGGACATAAAATTTGCTTTTGTATTTGTCCTTGGTTGACGATAATTTTTTTCTTTCTTGGCAGACAAGTTGCAGGTGGCAGCTAGCAAAACACACAGGCGCACACTGCACTGTAATTTTACTCTTGAATCACAGGTTAAGAAGTACCTAACTTTCTCACTCAAAGCTTAATTTTTTTATGTTAGTGTCCATCATTTGATGTTTCATACTGCAATCTTAAATGTTCTTACGGTTCTCTTTTAAACAGTCCTACCTTTCAGTAGCAGACGGTTAAGGTCCCCTCTTTTTTATAATTTAATGGTGCCTAATGTATTTATTGTTATTTGTTTACATTTTGTTGATAGGCAGTTCCTAAAGGGGAAAACCCTATTTTCAGAGGAGACTCGGAAAAGCAAATAAAAAAAATATATATATTTATCTAGTCCATGTGGGAGTTAATCGGAGATGTACTTCTATGGACTATATGGATAGAGACATTATTCATCTGTCTGAATGTGTGTCGCAGGTATGTGTCTTGCATTGAGCAGCATTCTACCTTCACCAAGGATGATGCCACAATGTGAACAAAAGATGATTTACTTCAGTAATTGGTTTAGTTTCTGGTGTCTTTCCAGGAGATCCAGTATTCGTCAGCATGGGAGGACATGGTTAACCGATCATAGGCTGGTACTAGGCTATCTGCCCTAGGGCCTATACAAGCCTAGCCATAACAATTCCCTGGCTATTTCTTCCCACAATATTTACTTCCCTGGACCCCTGTCTAGCAGGGCAACTGACGTGATCCCCGGGGTGAATTTCTCATCTCCCATCCAGTCATCAAGGTTCCTTTTGAAGAGGGCCAAAGAGGCACTCTGCTTGACATGTATGGGGGGGTCTATTGAGTCTCTGGGTCAGGAACCTATCCCTCCAGCATGTTTTGTTCATTGTGATGACAAGGTTTAGATCCCAGGAGCGTGCTTCTCTGAGGGACTGGGATTTCTTTAAGTGTAGCACGTCCAACAGCTCTGGATTTGACATGGCCTTGTATGTTAAGCAGAGATCGCCTCCGAGTAGACAGTATGCAACAGAGTATAGGTGGATTTTTTTGACTGTCAGCATAGGGCATCTGCTTTAGGCCTGTGATTCTTTTAGTGAGGTATTTCTGGGCCTTTCCAGTTGTTGTCTTGAGAGGTACATACCAAATTTGGCATTGTATTCTATAATGGGTCTAATGAGGGATGAGTACAGTGGGACAATGACCTCCCATTTTTTCTGGATGAAAAGCCCTTGGTGATTAGGTGTGCCACATAGAAGGATTTCCTGACTGTTGTGGCAATGTGGTTATCGAAGATGAGACCACTGTCTACCTGTGTTCCTAAGTCTCTTATCACACTTTCGGTGTTTAGTGTACTGCCACGTATGTGGTAATTCACGGGTACATGTTTTTTCCCAAAGGTGATAACTATACATTTCTTGACATTGAGCTTGAGCCCATGGCTTTGGCACCAATCATCTGTTTCTCTAATGCCGTTTTGTAAAATATCCACATCATTTGGGAATTCATTAATGGCTCCCAGTTTGCAGTCATCTGCAACCTTTGTTAGCCAGAATCTCTTAGTGGCCTGTACTTCAGACAAGTAGATGCCAAACAAGAGTGGTCCCAGGACTGAACCCTGAGGTACTCCACTTTTCTGGAGCTGGATTTGGGATCGGCTACTTTTACATTCTGGGTTCTGTCAGTAAGCCAGTTTGCAACCCATCAAGAGATGTAGGGATTAATGCCCAACTTAGTAAGTTTATCTATGATTTCAGAGTGGGGGGGATGGTGTCGACGGCCTTGGCAAGGTCCAGATAGGCTGTGTGGACCACCTTACCCTTGTTCACGGTTCTGGAGACTGATTCGAAGAAGTCAGTCAGGTTCAGAAGACAAGATTGGCCCTTCACAAACCCAAACTGCGTGGGGTCCAGTGTTTGAAGGTTGCCAGTGTCTTTGTTTATAAGTTTCATGGTAATACGTTCCATGGCCTTGCAGATCAGGCTCGTCAGACTGATGGGGCGGTAGTTCCCGGGATCCAAGGTGGGTCCCCCCTTTTGGAGTGGGATAACTGTAGCTGTGGGCCACTCAGTGGGCACGAAGCCTGTGGTGAGGCTATGATTAGCATGACACTTGGGTGAGGTGCCTGTTCATTTTGTAGTTCATGTAGTACACAGCCTGGGATGTCATCTGGTCCCATGGATGCTGTATTCTTAGCTTTGGAGAGTGTTTTTTTTCCCCCCTGTGTGGCCCTTATTACCGAAATTTGGCAATCTTTCGGTATTGAGATCGGGCCCTTTAGGGGGTGAAGTTTGCACTGAAATCGATCTGCCAGGATATTGGCATTATCCTTGGGATCATATTTAATGCCATTCTGTTGTAGCTCTGAGCAGATCTGAGCATTGCCATTTAGTTTCTCGACATAGCTATAGAATGCCTTGTGGTTGTCTTTGGAATCTTTGGCAATTTTATTTTCATAGCTTGCTTTGGAGGATTTTGAGGGATCTTGGCTTCTTACTGAGACTGTTTTTTTGCATCCTGGGATTTTCCTCTTTTCTGCAATAGTTTCTTCCTTTTGTTGTAAAGTTTGTTTATGGCAAGGGACCACCAGATTGGTTTCCTTTTTTTGGATGAGAGCGTCCAGTTATTTTCTGTCTGGCTTATCCATGCTGTGATCTGCTTGCTTGTTTTGAGCTGTGCCCTGTCTCTCAAGCAGTTGATCACTTGAGTAATAGAAATATTTTTGTTTGAGCATGTCTGTTCAAGTTTAATACACTGTTTACAGGTGAAAATTAAACTGTTGGTAGCAGTCTGGACTGTGACATCTCACTGATGCAAGCGTTAGATATCCAGGAGTTGAGCTAAGGAGGTGCTGTAGAGTTGTCATTTTCTGGCATTAAAATAGTCTGTTCCAGGATGTTGGTGCATGGATCTAGCAACCCCACTTTCATTTTTTTTAGATTCACTTGGATTGGAATATATGTCCAGCCGTCACAATTTTTTGCAGGTAGACCTGACTCTGTTCTCTGCTCTGTATTTGTAGTAACTGCACTGTATATTAAAAGTACTTTCCAAAGCAGAGTAGTCCTTGTCAGCTGGCTGAGTAGCTTTAAAGGCTGTTGCCACATAACCATATCTTGTTATAGACCGTCTTCATGATCCTTACTTTGTTGTTGTCTTGCCCACCCCCAAAAATCTGTGTGTTCTCTTCCTTGCTGAGTGATACCTTAATTTAAAAAAGAAATGTATAAGGTATTGAAATAGAAGTACATCATTAGCTAGTACAGTTGGAGTTGTGATTTATTTAATGCAATTACTATAAATGTATCATTTGTATATTGCTAGTACAATTAGCAAGAAAGAGTTGTGATGTATGCAGTGCAGCTACTATAAACATGTAATTTGTAGCATATTGCTTTTGAATGTTTTCTTTTTGTATTAATTTAAATGGATTTTTTGGGGGGTTTGTGTTGCTGTAACTATTTCACGTATAGTGTACACTTCATTTGCTGCTTTGTTGAACACAGATTATTGTTTAGTGGTGGTTTGTATTTTGAGCCTTCTAAGAAAATAGGTTTTGTCCATTTGAGGTTTGCCAGTCTGATGGAAGTAAAAAAAAAAAAAAAAAAAAAAATTATGAAGTTGAGCAGTGATGCATATTATCTGAAACCAGTATTAGATCTTTTTAGGCATATGCTTTTATGTTATGTTGTGCTAGCTCTGTAAGTATTAATGTTATGAAAAGCAAATAAACAAACATAAAGCATTGAAATTAGGTCCTTGAGCTGTTCAAGCATTAAAGTCACTGGTAAGGGATCTGTTTATAGAGATGGCATGTGCATCATCTTGATTTTGATGTGTCATGCATGTAGTCTTGGCCACTTTCTATTGTTGGGTGAATTGTTAGTGGTGTATGTCATTGCTTGTTTTAGTTTTATTGTAATTGTGTTGAGCCATGGGCCACTTCCACAATAAGAAAGAAGCTCTCCTGCTGCATAGTTATTCATTTAATGTAGCAGAATGTAGCAGAATTTGTACTAGTTACAAGCAGTGCAGGCATTACTTGTGTTGTACAGCAGTAGTTTTTTGCCTTGTTGGTACTTGTTTGTTTATAGTGGGAAGAATAGAGGATCCAGCACAAAGAAGTGCCGTGTTCCTTTCACCTTGCTTGCATGTGTTATAACAGTGTCCTAATTGGTAATTTGCTTTCTTTAAGAAGCTTTAGAACTAGGTGAGGTTGGTGTCTGTGATGCCATTCCATCTCTCTGGTGTCAGATTTATCATATTTTTATTTACTTTATTGCAGAGCGTCTTATGAGCCTTAGTATTGTATGCCTTTGGAAAGTGTCGATAGAGTGCAGCATTATTATGGCATGTTTTGTTTTCAAAGTTCCTGACGTAATGCATTTATGTTATGGCTAGGCCTGAAGCCACATTATGCAGCAGTAAAGATGACATTGCAGAGAGTTTCACTGTCCCTTTAAGCAGAAAACTATTTTTTTTGTCATAAAATGCGCTTTTTTACTGCAGACCAGAACAAAAATAGCAAATGATATAATAAAGTTCATTTACTTTCAGTTCTCCTTGGTAGCCAGTCCGAAAGAAATGCTTTTATCCATTCTAATAGAAAGGGTCCAGACCAACACTGGTGGTTATATTAATATGTAGACTACAATACATTTTTAAGTATTGCATAAAATACAATAAAAAATTCTTATTCGGGGGGGGGGGTGGTAACGTAATGACTTGCCCATTTTCTATCTTCTGTATGTCTTACTAATTGTGTATTATGATGACCTGTTTCATTTGACCCTCTATTAAGTAAAGTAAAAAAAAGTCCATGTACTACTTTTAGTTCCTGTTGGTAGTTAATGCTAGTCTAACCTGCACTGTACCAATTGTATACCTGTGACTCAACTTTGTTTATCCTTCTTTTTCGTCTAATTTTCTGTCTACAGTTTCCATCTCTGACCCTCATCCCAACCTGGAAGATAATTTCCTTCCATCATCTTGCTGTGTTCTTGTGGGGGGGATCCAGTCACTCTTTTGTCTATTAGTTTAGTTTTGCTTTAAAACAGGCAGGTAATGTATGGGTTTAACCCAGCCACTGGGGGATGCACTAGCCAGTGTATTTTTTCTGCTGGTCTCCAGCCTAGATAAATCAGGAGGGTTGCATCAGGAAGGGCATCTATTAATTTACATTTGTTGACTGGGAGAGTCCGACTGGACACAGGTCCATTTTCAGCGGAGGCCTGGGGAGAAAAGCTCCACTATATGCGGACAATACCAGTTTCCATACCGGATTGGTTGAGGCCCGGGTTAACAACTGCATCAAGTACTGTTAGCCAACAGGGTGCTAGTGGAAACTGGGCTACTGTTGGTCGAAGGAGAAGAAGAGGGGGAAGGCATGTAAGGCCAGGTATATTGGAAGCGGGTTGAAATTGTTCTACTATACTGTGGATGGGAAGAGAAATTGGTAGGGGCTACCTGAAGGAACAGTATGTCAGGAGTATTTTGAAGGTGAAGACTTTGTCAGGTTGGTGAATATGAAGTTGGAAATTGATGGTGTGATGATGAAGGTTAGTGCATATGCTGCGCAAGTTGGGTGTGCGATGGATAAGAGAGAGAAATTTTGGAGCAAGTTGGATGAAGTGGTGGAGTGTGTACCCAAGGGTAAGAGAGTGGTGATTGGAGTGGATTTCATTGGGCATGTTGGTGAAGGGAGCAGAGGGGTTGTGGAGGTGATGGGTAGATATGGTGTTAAGAAGAGGAATGTAGAAGGTCAGATGGCAGTAGATTTTGCAAAAAGATGGACATAGCTGTGGTGAATACATATTTTAAGAAGAGGGAGGAGCATGGGGTGACGTACAAGAGTGGAGGAAGCTGCATACAGGTGGATTAAATCCTATGCAGGAGGGCCAGTCTGAAGGAGATTGGTGACTGCAAATTGGTGACACGGGAAACCGTAGTTAGCCAGCATAGGATGGTGGTCCGTAGGATGACATACCTGTGGATACATGGAGGTGTTCAGGAGAGATGGCAGTGGAATTTTTAACTAGATTGTTTAATGAAATCTTGGAAAGTGAGAGGATGCCTGAGAAGAAGTGTATTGGTATCGATTTTTAAGAATGAGTGATGTGCAGCGCTATAATAACTACAGAAGGATAAAACTGATCAGCCACAGCATGAAGGTATGGGGAAAAAGTAGTGGAAGCTAGGTTAAGAAGGGAGGTATATTAGACATGGATATAGTAGAATCAGAACTATTTGCCTTAGTTTTCTGTGTAACTTTTGTATATTTTGATCTGAAGTAGTTAGTTCATTTGCTCTGCAACCTGTGGGTATCTGATCCGATCTCGGATCCGAGCCGGCAGCTTTCCAAGCTACAAGATCCAAGCTCCTAGCTCCTCCCCCTACCCATAATCCCCTGCTATGTCCTACATTACCTCAGATCGTTTTTTGCCGCGGCTGAAGCAGCTACTTTTGAAGAGCTCCTTGGCTTTTGGTGAGATTGAACCTTTTTCTTGTAAAAAAAAAAAAAAAAAATCTTTTCTTGTGTGAGTGTTTAGTTTTCCTGGGTTAGTTAGCTAAAGTGTAGTTAGTTAGAAAGAGGAAACAAAGGTACCTAACTAGTTTGTTTCTGTTAGTTCCCGCCTTTCACCCTCCCCCCTCTTAGTGTTTGGGTGTGTTTTTTGGTGTGAGTGGTGTTATGGCTGAAGGGCCTAAGGCGGTGTTCTCAAAGTGTACTGAGTGTGGCCATAAGCTTTCGCCGGCAGATGGCCACACTCAGTGCATTTTATGCTTGGGGGCGGCCCATTTGTCATCGGCCTGCACAATATGTGCGGCCTTCAATCCCCGAGCTATTAGGGACAGGAAGAACAAGCTGATCCTGGCGGGCTTGTTACCTCAGGAATCAGCTGCTTCTTCTTCCCCCTCTCGGGCACAGGCGGTCTCCACAGCCCTCGTGCCTTCTGGGCCCCCGACTCAACCTGGGACTCAACCTCCCTCTTTGGGTTTGAGTTCGGGGGATTCGGGTACCACCACTACGGTGGAGAAAAGACACAAATACAAGGGACATAAGTCCCACAAAAGGTGGGCTGAGACTCAACCCTCAGCCCCGCCGTCTAAGCTGACTAGGTCTCCCTCTAGGGGCTACGGATCCTCCCCCTCTCGGCTCCGTTCACCCCATTTTTCTCCGGAGCTGGAGGAGGAGGATCGGTCTCCCTCGAGGTCGTCGAGGCGACCCTCCCGGCCTGCCTCGACTTCAAGATCAACAAGAAGCCTCACTGAAGCAGATATGGATCGGATGATGGGCAGATTCATCCAGACCCAAATGCAGATGGGGTGCTCTTGCCTCCCCCCCTCTGGGGGGGAGTGCGACCCCCATATTTGCTCCGATTACTCCTTCTCCAACCCGTTTTCAGGTCTCGGAGTTATCGGATCCGGGCCCTTTTGGAACCGGGGATTCGTCGGCGCCGATAGCTCCGGTCACTTCGCCGACTGTGCCTTCGGGTCTGTCGGATCTGAGCTCTCTGGGCCGAGGGCTGAGCATCGGATCCGGGGGAGCTGGTGTGTCTTCGGCTCCGTTGGGTTCGGAGCACACCTCTCTCTCTCTGCTCCGGCTGCATCGGCTCCGACCCCGATCCCTACCTCGGAGCCGAGGAGATTGCTCTCGGAGCCTGGCGAGAGTAGCTCTCCTTCGGCTTTTGAGGTTGTGGAGAGGGTACTGTCGAGGACCTCCAGGTACCCGGTCCGGGCGTCGGATCCTCCTGTACCCCCGCTGCATGTGGGTCTATCCTCCATCATCTGACCATCGGGACAGCCTGCTCAAGCCCTCCAGTTGGTTCCCTTAGAGGAACAGGACCCCATTGACTAGCCCTCTTCGGACAGTCCCACCAAGGAGGTCCCTCGAAAACGTCGGTGCAAGAGGAGGCACCTGGACTCCCCCGAGTCCGTCACCACCGACACGGACTTAGATGAACGGGAAGGTTCCCCAAGGTCACCCCCCCAAGGATGTCTCCTTCGGAGACATCATGGAAATGTTGCGTATTAGAGGGGGGGGGGTCTGCCCAAAAACCTTCCGCAGATGAATCCATGTTCCTGGATGCGTTTGAGGCAGGCCTTTCTACCTCCTGGGTGTCCCCCTCAGCTGACCCCCTGGTAGACCTCATTACTACCAGGGCATGGAAGGAGCCCGACACCGTGGAGCCTATCCCGAAGCGACCTGACAAGATCCTTAGCCCCCCCAGTGGATAGATCGTCTTGGACCAAGGGAACCCCAATGGATGCCACACTGGTGGCGGCTGCCACCAAGAGAGAACTCGCACAGGAGAGTTCTTCGGTTCACCCGCCAGATAAGGAATCTCGAGCACTGGACCGCATTGGGAAGCGGAAGTTTAGTTCAGCGAACTTTTCTGTAAGCGCGCTTAACTACATGGCACATACCATTAGGCTGCAACGAGACTTAATTAAAGAATATGCTGCCGGAGTCCATGTCGGTTGAGGACAAAAATGTTTTCTCGACTTGTATGGCCACTCTAAAATCCAGCTCTAACACATCCATGCGTCTACTCTCCCATGCCACAGAGGGAGCCGCTAGGGCCAGCGGAGCCGGGGTCGTCTTGCGACGTCACTCCTGGCTCCGTCTTTACGACTTCACTGATCCCTTCAAGGCGTCCTTCGCGAATGCACCCTTTGACGGAGCTTCGCTCTTCGGCAAGACAGTTCGCGAGACGCTGGTCCAAAGCAAGAAGGATGGGAAGACGCTGTCTGCCATCGGGGTCCGCTTCTCTAATCCCCAACTATCCTTTTCTAGGAATCAGAGGGGACAAAAGAAGCTGTGGTTCCGTAAGCCCCAGCAATCCCATCTGGCTTCGGACCCCTCGTCCTCTAGAGGCAGAGGAGGACAAGGAGGATGCCGGCCCAGAGGCAGAGGGGGACCGCGTAACTTCAGGTCCAGGGAACCCTTCCCGGATAGACCCGCGCAGCAGCCCTGAGGGCTTACCCGGCTGTCCCTCTCTGGAGGCAGTCGGGGGGGGCGGTTGTCGGAACACCTGTCAAACTGGGAGTCCATTACGACAGATCGATGGGTGCTCCGCATCATATTCAGAGGTTATACTATCCCCTTCATAAACCACCCTCCCTCGACCAGACACCTCCCCGATGTTCCACACGATCGAAGGGAGGCAGCAGCTTCAGAAATCTTGAAGTTGCTAGGAAAAAGAGCCATCCAGCCCGTCCCCCCAGACCAGTCCGGATCGGGTTTTTACTCCAGGTTCTTTTTAGTGCCAAAAAAGACAGGGGACCTCAGACCCATTCTAGACCTCTCCGCTTTGAACCTGTTCATTCCCAAAGAAAAGTTCCGGATGGTCACCCTCCAATCTATTCTCCCCCTTCTGCGACAGAATGACTGGATGTGCTCGATATCCCTCAGGGATGCGTACTACCACATCTTGATGGACAGACGATCCAGAAGGTTTCTCCGCTTCATTACCAGTTCAGGGTTCTCCCGTTCGGCCTCACCTCAGCCCCCAGGGTGTTCACCAAGGTCATGGCAGTGGTTGCAGCCCACCTGAGACTTCAGGGCATTCAGGTCTTCCCGTACCTAGACGACTGGCTCCTTACCGCCACCAACAGGCATCAGCTCTGCCTGGCAAGAGATTATGCTCTGACCCTTGCCCAGAGCTTAGGCATCTCTGTAAACCTCCAAAAATCCTCTCTTTGCCCCGTACAGGTTCTGGAGTTCATAGGGGCAAAGTTAGATACCCACATTTCTCGAGCAATGCTAACTGCGGACAGGATAAACAGCTTGTCGTGTCAGGTGCTAATTCTTCTTCAAAGCCCAGCCCCGAAGGCGGAATTAGTTCTGAAGGCACTAGGATCTATGGCAGCAGCGATCAGTCTCGCCTTTCACGCGCGTCTGCGAATGAGGATTCTGCAGTGGACCCTTCAAGTTCAATGGTCCCTGCTACTCCATCCGTTGAATACTTCGATTCCCGTAAGCAGAGTTTGCAGGCACTCCCTTCTTTGGTGGCTCCATGCCCCAGAGCTGAAGGAAGGGAGGCCTTTTGTTGTCCCCCCCCCCCCAAGACATGCTGACCACAGACGCTTCTCGCCTCGGGTGGGGGGGGGCATTGTTCTGGCAGAACCGTCCAAGGCACGTGGACTCCCCTGGAGACCGCTTTGCATATCAATGTCCTAGAGATGAGGGGCGGTGCTTCTAGCGTTGCAAGCTCTCCACAACCTTCTACCTCTGGGGACTATTGCAATCCAGACAGACAACATGTCAGTGGTCTGGTACATAAAAAAGCAAGGAGGAACCAGGTCCTACCCACTTTGCCGGGAGGCTATGAGAGTGTGGGAATGGGCGATATCCACCAACCGCTTTCTGGTAGCAACACACATTCCGGGTCGGTCCAACATTTTGGCGGACAAACTGAGCAGAGTGATTCTCACTCCGTACGAGTGGTCTCTCAATCCATCAGTTGCGAAGCAGATCTTCCGTAAATGGGGTTGGCCTTGCTGCGATCTTTTTGCTTCTCCCTTAAACACAAAATGCAGCGAGTACTTCGCAATACTTGCCCCGAAGGGGAGAATCCCAGAGATGCTCTAGTCCATGCTTGGCCATCCGTTCTACTGTATGCCTATCCACCCCTTCCGCTCATGACCAAGTTCTTACAGAAAGCCCGTCGGTTGGGGAGCAGAGTTATCCTCATAGCCCCATTCTGGCCTCGCCAGATCTGGTTCCCGTACCTGCGGTCTCGCAGTGCATCTCCGCCATGGATACTGGATCCCATTCCAGACCTGATTTCACATCCGGCGGGATTACAAACCCCGAACCTGGTGAACCTCAAGCTTGCGGCTTGGTTGCTCCAGTTCCACTTGAGGGCTAGGACTCCCGGTATCTCATCTCCTGTTAAGGCCATTCTAGTCGCAGTACATAAGCAGACTACTAGGAAGATTTACTACAGGAAATGGAAACGCTTCTCTGTCTGGGCCAAAGATAGAGGCCTGGATCCATTTACAGTTCCTATTCCTACTATTCTAGACTTCCTGTCTCTGATATTCAGACAAGGAGCAAGTGCCTCAACAGTTAAGGTGCAATTGGCAGCCATCTCCCATTTCCATGTGGGAGACGGACTAGGATCTTTGGCTTCTACAAAATTATGTAAAACCTTCTTACGGGGCGTTTTCCTCTTGAAGCCTCCGGTGAAAGTGGTGGTGCCTCCATGGGATTTGGCCTTAGTCTTACAAGCCTTGACAGGCCTACCCTTTGAACCTGCAGCTTAGGTTCCATTAAAGTTCTTGTCCTGGAAAACAGCCTTTTTGGTTGCCATTACTTCAGCCAAAAGGGTATCAGAACTTCAAGCCTTATGTATGAAGCATCCTTATCTCATTTTTCATAAGGATAGAGTGTTCCTCAGGACTAATCCGTCGTTCTTACCTAAGGTGGCTTTGGAGTCCAAAATCAATCAATAAACTTACCCGTGTTCTTCCCAAACTTTCAGAATAAAGGAGAATACACATTACATAAATTGGATGTGCACAGACAACTGCGTTTCTACCTGCACAGGACTAAGGATTTTCGCAAATCGGACCAGTTATTCGTGTCTTTTGCTAAATCAGCCATGGGTAAGGCCATTTCCAAAGTGACTGTTGCAAATTGGATTTGTCAATGCATAGTCCACGGGTACTTATCTGCAGGCAAATCGGTTCCTACGGTAATTCGCGCTCACTCTACGAGGGCTGTGGTCATCTCTGCAGCCTTCTGGTCTGGGATCCCCTTAGATGACATATGCTCTGCAGCTACCTGGTCCTCTTCACATACGTTTATTTCTCATTATAAGTTGGATATGGTATCGAGAGGTAGGGCTTCCTTTGGCTCTGCGGTGCTTCGGAATATCCTTCCATAGGCCGCCCAGGGTTTCTCCCTAGGTAGCTGGGGAATCTGTCCCACAGGTTGCAGAGCAAATGAAGTAACTACTTCAGATAAAGAAGTTTTGTACTCACCATAACATTCCATCTGAGTAGGTACTTCATTTGTCTGCAACTGACCCCCCCCCCCCGCCATCCCCCAAACCTTTCGGGATTCCTGATCACCATAGAGATCTTGTTCTTCCTTAGGGCAGTTTATCTGGTGTTGCTTCCTCTATTGAAGGTAGGAGTTATGTAAGAGGCAAAAAATTCGATCTGAGGTAATGTAGCACATAGGGGATTATGGGTAGGGGGAGGAGCTAGGAGCTCGGATCTTGTAGCTTGGAAAGCTGCCGGCTCGGATCCGAGATCGGATCCGATACCCACAGGTTGCAGACAAATGAAGTACCTACTCAGATGGAACGTAATGGTGAGTACATAACTTCTTTTTCATGATGTCTAATAAAAAGGCATCTGGGTTTAAGTATTGTACTTCATGTAAGGGTAAACTGCCTAACAGTGATTCCCATGATTACTGTTTGTTTGGGGTGCCCAAATCTTTCGGTGCAACCCCCTTGTGTGGTTTGTCAAAGTTTTAGCCAGCGCATCTTGAACGAGCGCAAAAACAAGCGGATTCTGAAGGGCCTCCTTAAGTTGCCCTTTTCAGACGCCCTTTTTGCGACGGAGGTCTCATCCCTTCCAACCAAGGATGAGAATAGGTCCTACTCAGTTCCCTCTTTATCGGGTGACCAGGGTAAACCTGTAAAGCCTAAGGTACCTAAATTATCTACGAAGCATAATTACACCTTATCGGCATGACCTCTTCTTCTCCGACTACAACTGTTATATATCAGCGCCAGCTTCGGCTCCGTTAGCGTCTCCGGCACTGACTACTGACTTTCCAAAAAATTACTACCGCTTCGGCATAGTGCACGCTTTTGATGCCTATCTCTGCGATTGCACTTGCTACTGAGCCTTCAATGTCGGCTGTGAGTGCCCCTTCTGCACAGAGTCCTTTCAAGGTCCTGATAATGACATTTTTGACGCCACATCTTCCTGTCTCCAAACTTGAGACATCGATGCCATTAGATTCCACACCACGGACCCGATGCTCTCTAACAGATCCATTTCTAGGGCAAGTATACAATCAGTTCCTAGAACAACCCGACTCCCTGTCTGGAGTATCCACTAGATCCACCAAGAGCCTTTCTGTGCTTGACGTGGTGCGTCTTGTGGACCAGCTGTTGACAGCCAGGGGGGATACTCACTCCTCCTAGAACCCATCCATCTGCAGGACTTCGGTTGGCTTCTCCACGGACTCAATCCTACTCTCCTCCTTTGACCATTCTGGTTCCAAAGTCTTCAACTCCGATGTCCTTTTCAGAACCCCCTGTCTTGGCGCCTGTAGTGGACCTCACTGGGGCTCCAGGACTGTTCCTTTGACCTTCAGTCCCCACTGAACTGGGGCTTCTTTAACCCTGTGATTGGGCTGTAGGCTCTTTGGTTACCGGCATGGTTCCAAGTGTGTCTACGGTTCCGTCTACAGTGCCGAGAGCTTTGTCTGCACCAATCATGCTTTTGAGGCTCCATCTTTTTTTAGCGGGTTTGACGGAGCGGGGTGTGACCCTGGTTCTGAGGTGGTCCTGTGTTCTGGGCTCCCATCTCTTTTTTGGGTGGACTTCTTTTCTGAGCTACAGATTGGGGCACGTGCTTCTGGAAGCATTCCACTGATGTTGGAACCCCACACCTCTCTTCCACTTGAGCTACAGCTGACATAAGCCACCACCCCAGGACACTGGGCAGGAAAGTCGCAGGAGACCCCGTTACAAGGCACCCCCTCTTCTGAGTCCTCGGAAGCCCCCACTGAGGAGTCCTCACGGTAGAGATTGTGCAAGAAGGTAGCATGTAGACTCCCCTGAAGAGCCTCTGACAAAGGATACAGATTTCGGTGACTTTGAAGAGTCCTCACTGTCACCCCCTGATGATGGCTCCTTTGAGGATATCCTTGAAATGTTGAAACGGAGGGGTGAATAGAAGCCCATTAACCTTCTTCTGAGGAGTCCTTGTTTCTGCAGGCTTTTCGTGCCTGACCATATACCTCTTGGTTGACCCCGCCTGCAGACGAGCTGGTACAACTAGTGGTGCAGTACGCCTGGAAGAACCGTGATTCTGTTGAGTCGATCCCTCAGAGACCTGACAAGATACCCCCCCCCCCCCCGAGGAACTCTCACATTGGTCAAGAGGTTTACCAGTCGATGCTTTGGTGGTGGTGGCAGCCATGAAAAAGGATCTCGCCAAAGAGAGTCATACTGTTCATATGCCCAACAAGAGAGTCCCTGGCTGTGGACATATTAGGGACATGAGTTTTTGCTTCATCGACTTTTGCCATACAGTCTCTAAATTACTTGGCACATTTTATGAGGCTCCAAAGAGACTTTGTTTCCGAACTCTCTGGAACACTCACAGGACAGGTGTATGACGGGGTAAGGGTCAAAGTTGCCTCACAGCTTGCAATCCTGGAATTGATCTCCAATTCGTCCATGAGGTTACTTGCATGCAACCAAAGGGGCGGCTAGAATGGGGGGGGGGGTCAGGCATAGTTATGAGACTCCATGCCTGGATGCCCCTCTATGACTTAGCGGACTCTTTCAAGTCTTGCTTCGGTTGGAGCATTCAAGAGGGATCTAATTTTTTTGACCCCAAGGTGAAAGACACTCTGGCCAGGTGTGAGCAGGACGATAAGACCCTGTCTGGCATAGGTCTATGTTTCTCCAGTCCTCAACCTTTACTAGGAACCAGAGGAGCAGGAAAATGTGGCACACACAATCTCAGGATCCTTTCCATGCCACAGGTGGCAATGATACCCCCAGGGCAGACGGGGTAACAATTCTGGAAGACCTCCCTACTGAGGCAGAAGGGGACTGCGTAATCAGGGACCTAGGGATTCTTTCTCTGGGCAGCCTTACCAGCGGTCATGAAGAGCGGCTTGATTGCTGTACTCTGGAAGCAGTCTGGGGACATTTCTCTCCAATAACGTCCGACTGTTGGGTGTAGAAGATGTTCTTCGTCTTCCATTGCTGCAGTCCTGACTATTGGGTATAGTCCGCGTCCAGTCGGCCCGAATACCAGAGTATAAGGCTGACGTCGGTCAGGGCGCAATAGACTGACGTCAGTACGTCAGGGTACTAATGCGCATGACCGACGTCATATCCTCAGTCTTTTTTGCCGCATGGTCCGATGCAGAAGCAGTTTTGCGAGTGCAGGTTGGCGTTCTGAAATATTTCCGAAACCGGAGTTTCAGACCGAAACAGAGTTGGCTAAGTACCCCGTTGGGGAACATTTTGGTTTTTCTTGCCTCAGTATTTAACCGGATGTCAGAAAAAGTGAATAACTGTATTTCTTGTGGGAAACAGATACCTCATAGGGATTATCATACCTTGTGTATACCTTGTTTAGGGCCTGAGCACGGCGTTGTTGGTTGCCGCTCTTGTGCTAGGTTTAACAAACGCACTATTAAGAGGAGGTTAGACTGTGCCAGGTTAGTGTTTGGGAAGCGTTGCAATTATAAAATGCCGCCGGATGCTCCGGCCCGCTTCCAAGAAGCGCAAGGACAAAACAGCGAAGCCTAGGGTTGATGAACCGGCAGTCCCGGACGTCGGTTCTTTAGAAGGCTCAGTGGAGCCAGAGGTTTTGCCAGGAGTTTCCATGGAGTCTCAGGCAGAAACCTTACTGTTACAGGATGTGCCTTCTCAGGAGGTAGGCCAGGCTGAGGGGGCTTCTCAGATAACTGTTCTTCCCTCTCTTCCCAAGGTAGTTAGAGCCTCTCCTTCTGTTGCCAAAACTTCTTTGAGAGGTAGGCCTAGTTCAGCTTCAGTGGGGGCTTCTCCTAGCATTTCGGGTTCTGTACCTAAGAAACACATGCTTAAAATGGCAGAAGATTTGATTACTATGATTAGAGGTTCTATGCCCCCGCCTGATAAGAGGCCTAGGGTGGAACCGAGTTTGATAGTTTTGAACAGTGTTCAGAGGCTTCAGAGTCTTCTGCGGAAGACTTGCAGGAGTATCCTACTTATTCTGATTCTGATGTGGATGATTCCACTCCTACAGCTTCTCCTCCTGAGGATTTCTCATTTTCAGAGACTCTGCATTCCATGAGGGAGCACTTTAAATGGGAAGGCCAGGATTACTCTGATTCCAGGAAAAGGCTTAGGGAATTCTTGTTTTTACCCCAGCATAGGCCCTTAGCTATTCCTCCTGTGTTGAATGTGGTGGAAGATGTTTTTGCAGAGGCTTCCCTGAACCCAGACTCTTTGCCTCCTGCTCCTGTTAAGCCTGATAGGTATTATAGGGTGCCCGAAGCTCATAAGTATTTGTTTAAGAGCCCTAGGGCAGACCCAGAAACTATTTCTCAAGGGCCTAAAGGTGTTAAAGCTTCTGTGGTTAAAAATCCTGTTCCCACTGATAAAGAGGCAAGGGCTTTGGATAGGTGGGGAAAGAAAGTGTATACTTCTTCCACTCTAGCCATGAGAGCATTGAATTGTCAGTTTCACATGCTAAAATATCAGAATTATCTTCTTTCACAATTAAAATCTAAGGTGGATGCTTTGGCGGAAGGTATTGAGTGTAAAGAGTTGCTGGATTTGGTTCATGTGTCTGAACAAGTGGGTAAGCATTCTTTGCAATGTGGTTTTGATGCTGTACAGGCCTCCTCGAGGGTGGCTGCTACTAGTTCTGTTCTTCGCAGGCATGCCTGGTTGAAGGATCAGAATTTAGCTGAGCATGTTAAGACAAGGATTTTGGATGCTCCTTTACAGTCTGATGTGTTGTTTGGATCGCCTGTGGAAGCAGTTTTAAAGAAAATGGAGGACAAAGCTAAGTCTATGCAAACTGTTAAAGATTTTTTGCAGGTGCAGCCTCCGAAGTTTAGTAGAAATTGGCCTGCTAAGGGGTGGACTTATCCTGCTTATGATTCCCAGTCTAGGGGTAGGTCTAGACGTGGTAGGGGCAGGGCTCAAGGTTCTTTTAGGCCTAGAACAGGGAGTTCACCTGCTCAGACTTCTGGTGAGGGCAGGGGTCAGTCCTTTCGTAAACAGACCCAATGACCTGTCTTTTCAGCTGCCAGTAGATTCTCGTCTGGCAGCTCCTTTGGGGGGAAGACTGTCTCTTTTCAAAGAAAATTGGGATTTAATTACTCAAGACAAATGGGTGTTGGATATCATTCACCACGGTTACAGATTTTATTTCCATACAATGCCCCTTTCAAAGGCATGCCAGACGCTCCTCCTCCACAAAGAAAAGAGGCTCACAAGCAAGTTTCTCAGTTACTCCAGATGGGGCCATTCAGCCAGTCCCTGTATCAGAAAGGGGCCTAGGATTTTATTCTCGCCTGTTCCTAGTACCAAAGAAGGGGAACACGTGGAGACCAATTTTGGATTTATCTCTCCTCAACACTTTTCTGGACATTCCCAAGTTCAAGATGTTGACGTTACAACAGCTTTTACCTCTGCTGGGCAAAGATCACTGGATGGTAACTTTAGATCTCAAGGAAGCTTACCTTCATGTGCCTATAAGGCTAACTTGCAGGAAATATCTGCGGTTTCGAGCTGGAAATTCTCATTATCAGTTCTCTGCATTGCCCTTTGGCTTATCCACTGCGCCCAGAGTATTCACAAAGGTTCTGGCTCCAGTGATAGCTTACTTCAGGCTTCAAGGAATTCAAATCTATCCTTACTTGGACGATTGCCTGATTCTGGCTCAAGAAAAGGAAGACCTTCTACAGCATCTGGAATATGTCATAGCAGTGCTAAGATGCCTAGGGTATTCTGTGAACGAAATAAAGTCCAGTCTAGTACCCTCTCAAGACATGTGCTTTCTGGGTGTGAGACTGAATACAGCAGCCCAGATGGCCTTTTTAACCCCGGACAAACAAAAGAGTCTATCACTTTACTTCCATCAACTATCTCATCAGTCCGTGCTGACTGCAAGGACAGTCCTTCAAGCATTAGGGTTCATGGCATCTTGTATTCTGGTGCTTCCCAATGCCAAACTGCATATGAGGAAGCTACAATGGTATCTCAAAATGTATGGACACAGCACTGCCAGGATTTGGACACTGTCATTCAAATAATACCTTGCCTTCAAAAGAATTTTTGTGGTGGGCTCAGGAATGTCACCTAAACAAGGGACTCTCTGTGACCCGGCCAGAGGCGAGTCAGATTTTAACGACAGATGCCTCGGACATTGCTTGGGGAGCTCATCTAAATGGAAAGTGGATACAAGACAAGTGGCCTGCCAGACTACAGCATCTACATATCAACATGAAGGAGATGTTAGCAGTCCAGTTTGCATTAATGGCTTTCAAGGAGTTACTTCTTCCAGGGCAGGTGTTGATTCTAACAGACAACACAACTGTCATGTGGTACATCAACAAGCAAGGGGAACACATTCTTATCCTCTATGCAGGCAAGCAATGATTTTATGGGAGATGCGCTAAGCTTGCAACTAACTCTTCAGGCAAGGTTTCTGCCGGAGCACAGAACTCCTTAGCAGATGTGTTAAGCAGACAAATCATGGATCCCCACGAGTGGAAACTGGATCTTCATGTATTTCAAAAATTGACAGTGTCATGGGGGACTCCAGACATAGATCTGTTCGCTTCTCCACTAAACCACCAGCTGCCACAGTATTGCACAAAGGGGTTTCATCACACAGCTTGGAAAGTGGATGCTCTGTCTTTCAGTTGGAAAAACCTTCATGTGTACGCCTTTCCTCCTCTGCCTCTTCTTCCAAAGGTACTATTAAAGGTCAGACAAGACAGGCCAAGGATGATTTTGATAGCTCCAGATTGGCCTCGGCAACACTGGTACCCACTACTACGGAGTCTGGTAAGGAAGCCTCCATGGCCTTTACCTCTGATTCCTCATCTGTTATCTCAGAAGGATGGTCATCTGCTCAATGTCAAGCTTCACTCTCTTCCTAACAGCCTGGCATATTCTGTGTTGAAACACAACAGGTCTCAACTTCCTCAACAAGTTTTAAATGTGATTATGGAAGCTAGAAGACCTAGTACAAGGAAAGTGTACGAGAAAAATGGAAGAGATTTTTATTTTGGAGTACAGCAAAGGATTTGCAGGTTTCTGAGCCTAATTTGAGTGTGGCTCTTCAATATCTTACTGAGTTATTGGACAAAGGTTTGTCCTTCTCTTCCATTAAGATTCATGCTGCAGCAATTTCAGCTCACTATGATTGTGACCCACCATTGTTTTCGCATCCTTTGTTTAAGCAGTTTCTTAGAGGGGCAAAGAATATAAGACCCCACGTGAGCTGCTACTCCTGCTTGGGATCTCAATTTTGTGTTGGAAAAACTTACTCTACAACCTTTTGAGCCTGCGGCTACTGCTGAATTGAAATACTTGTCATGGAAGACTGCTTTTCTGTTGGCTATTACTTCTGCAAGAAGGGTGTCTGAGTTGCAGGCCCTTATGGCAGTAGAGCCATTTTGATTTTCCATAAGGATAGGGTATCATTACGCACTAATCCTTCCTTTATGCCTAAGGTGGTTTCTAGTGTGGCTTTAAACCAAACTATTCATTTGCCTACTTTTATGCAGACCCCAAAATAAAGGGGAAAAGATTTTGCACACTTTAGATGTACACAGGCAATTGCGTTATTATTTAAGCAGGACTAAGGATTTCAGGCAGTCTCAGCAGTTGTTTGTTTCTTTTGCTTTAAGTTCACAGGGCAAGCCTGTGTCAAAACAAACTATTTCTAGGTGGATTGGCTTTTGCATTGCATTTTGTTATTCCCATCATGGCAAGGAGATTCCAGCTGGGATTAGGCCTCATTCCACTAGGGCTACTGCCACTTCAACAGCATTTCTAAGGGGGGTGGCAACTAAGGATATTTTGGAAGCAGCTACTTGGAGTTCAGTGCATACTTTCTCTAAGCATTATCACCTTCCTATCTACTCTAAGTCTAGGGCTGGTTTTGCCACAGCTGTTTTGCAAGGCATGTTGTCAGCTCCTACTTCCTTATAATTTGCCAGCCTCCCTTACCTCTGCTTTGGGATTCTACCCAATAGTCAGGACTGCAGCAATGGAAGACGAAGAACATAGTACAGTTTTGTACCTACCATAAATGTAGATGTTCGAGGATTCCATTGCTGCAGTCCAATTTACCCTCCCTCCTTCCCCTCTGTAGTTAGGGGTGGTTGTGCAGGTGAGTTTACATGCTTATATTTTTGTATATATTGTTGTATATATTGTACATGTTTTTGGTGCAGGTTTTTTGGGACTTGTCTTTTTAGGGTCTTCTGACATCTGGGGCAAGAAAAGACTGAGGATATGACGTCGGTCATGCGCATTAGTACCCTGACGTACTGACGTCAGTCTATTGCGCCCTGACCGACGTCAGCCTTATACTCTGGTATTCGGGCCGACTGGACGCGGACTATACCCAATAGTCAGGACTGCAGCAATGGAATCCTCGAACATCTACATTTATGGTAGGTACAAAACTGTACTTTCATAACCAGAGGCTACACCATTCCCCTTCTCACTTAGCCAAAACTTCCCGACATTCCCCTAGTCAAAGGGAAGAAGCAGCTGCAGAAATAAACGAGCTGTATCAAAAAAGAGTCGTCCAGTTAGTCCCACCAGACCAATGTGGATCCGGATTCTACTCATTCTTTTTGGTGCCAAAAAAAGACAGGAGACTGGAGACCAATTCTGGATCTCAGCAATTTGAAAAAGTCTGTTGCCCAAATGTATTAACAGATGGTCATGGTTCAGCCTATTGTCCCTTTTTTAAGGGAAGGTGATTAGATGTGCTTGATAGATCTCCAGGATGCATATTACCACATCAAAATGGACAAACGCTCCAGGAGTCTACTTCGCTTCTGGCTAGGAGTCGATCCCTGCCAATTTTGTGCCCTGCTGTTCTGAGACTCTACAGTCCCCAGAGTGTTCACAAAGTGCATGGCAGTGATTACAGCTCACTTGAGAATGCAAGGATTCTGGGTGTTTCTGTATTTGGACGATTGGCTCCTTACTACCCCCACCAAGCATCTTCTGGTAACAGCCGTACAATATACAATTTCCCAGGCAAGACTTTTGAGGATAATGATAAACTGGAAGAAATCCAACCTTGCTCCATCTCGGAACATGGAATTCATTGGAGCAGTCTTCGACACCTGTTCTTGTCTGGTGTCGCTCACAGACTTCATAGTTTGAGGCTCAACATGGGAGGTTCTTTTTTTAGGATCTGTGGTAGCTTCCATACCAATAGTGCCTCTTGCGAAACTGCATATGCAAATACTTCACTGGCTTCTGCTATCGCAATGGTTTCCGAATTACCTCCCTCTATGCTTTCAAATTCACTTAACCAGTTGTTGCAAGCAGGACCTTCTTTGGTGTATGAGGCCAGACACAGAACTTTGGAGCCGTCCATTCCACCCCCCCAACCCAAGGTCATTGTGACCACTGATGCCTCCTTGATATGGTGGGGGGGCATTTCTAGGGAAAGACAGTCCAAGGCACATAGTCCACTTTGGAGGCTAACCTGCATATCAACGTTCTAGAACTGAGAGTGGTGCTGTTAGCATTGCAAGTATTCTTATCTGCTCTTTCTTCTGTAACAATCGCAGTTCAGTCGGAAAACGTGTCTGTAGTCTGGTATCTCAACAAGCAAGGAGGAACAAAGTCCTTTCCCTTGGGTCGAGAGGCCATGAGAATTTGGCAGTGGGTGATGGATTCCATCTGCTTTCTGATAGCAATGCATATCCTTGGGAGTTCCAGTGTAATTCCAGACAAGTTGAGCAGATGTATTCTCCTGCCTCACGAGTGGTCCTTCTATCCCGACGTAGCAGCAGAAATTTTCAGCCGTTGGGGCAAGCCTTGCTGCGACGTATTCGCCTCCCTGTCAAATGCAGCAGCTATTTTGCCCTATTCCCCTCACAGGGGGAGTCCTCGAGGGACACTCTGATTGGCCCACAGGACTGCTATATGCCTATAACCCCCATCTCTGATTCCCCAATTCATAAAGAAAGCTATTCGGTTGAAATGCAAAGTGATCCTCATAGCCCCCATTTTGACATCGACAAGTTTGGTTCCCCTTCCTTCGGCCTCATCTGTTATGTCTACCTTGAATTCTGGACCCTCGTCCATACCTGCTTTCTCATCCCCAAGGGTTGAGTCACCCGAACCTATCCAGTCTCAAGCTGACAACTTGGTTTCTCCATTTCGGTTAATTGCCAGGCAGGATAACCTTCTGTTACCTGTACATGACATTATCCTTGCCTGTCACAAACCATCCACCAGAAGACTATATCTAGACAAATGGAAGAGGTTCTCTATTTGGTCTAAGAAAAGCAGACTAGATCCGTACTCTGCCCCAGTTACAGCAGTTTTACAATACCTGTCCAAATTCTTCCAAGACGGAGCTGCAGCTTCTACCATAAGAGTACATTTAGCAGCTTTCTCTATCATGATGGGTTGGATGTTTCTTCCCTCATCTCGTTTTGGTTATGCAAAACCTTTTTTAAAGGGATCTCTTACATTAGGCCTCCAATCAGACAACCTGTAGAGCCATGGAACCTGAAGATGTTCTTCGTTTCACTGTTGCAATCATCACATTTGGGTTTCCTGTTTGCAAGTAGTCCTCAGTCAGCCTAATTTATCAAAGTCTTGGGTCCTGCATTGGTTGCTGTCTCATCTTCCATGACGTCAGGTAGTCAGGGGTATAAAGCATGCAGCCGACACCATTACATCAGTCTTTCTTGCTGTGCGGTGCCTGAAGCAGAAGCAGTTTGCAAGTGCCGGGCGGCTGACTCCTGAAATTTTAGTTTTCGAGTTTCAGATCAGAAGTCTTCAACTAAGCTAAGTACCCCTTTGGGGAAACCTTTTCTTGCTCTAAACTGATGTCAGCAAAAGTTAACTATTTTATTTCTTGTGGAAAGCAAATACCTCAAAGATTTTCATTTGTACTGCATTCCTTGCTTAGGCCCAGAACACGACGTACCTAGCTTTCGGTTTTGTGCCATATTCAAACATCGTACTATTCGTCGTCAGTTCATTTTCGCATCTAAATATTTTGGTACTCTGTTTAATTATCCAGAAATGGCTTCGGTAAGCCACCCGACTACCGACATTCCAAAAAGACTCAAAGATGAAGACAGAAACAGACCGCATAGGTCCATAGCTGCCAACGACGCTTCTAAGCTAGTCGTCAGTTCGCCGGTACTCAGTGAGGCACTTTCGTAGCCCCTGATACCAGTTACTTCAGATTTGCAGGCCTCTATTGAGACCCATTCGGAGTCCAGTATGCCACAAGATGATTCGACTGTGGAACCTGCGCATGTCTCTATCTTGGATGGGTCTGGAGCCGCTGTGCAGGCACCGGCTTCTGATGGTGTATTCAGGCCTACTGACTTGCATATTAAACCAACGCCATCTTCTTCTTCAAAACCTAAAACTCAATCCATGCCCAGAAAACAGACACCCAGACCACATGGTCAGGCCCCTATGCCTAAAAAAACAAACGATAAGAGTGGCTGAAAACCTTATTACTCTAATCAGGGGAAGCCACCCTTCTCCCTCTAAGAGAACTAGAACTGATTTTCCTTATGATTATTCTGATCAGGATTCTGAAATTTGTTTTCTCTGATGACCAGGATTTGCCTTTTTCTACCTATGAGGATTTTGATGCAGAGGACTCCATCCCCTCTGCTTTCCCTCCAGAGGATTTCTCTTTTGGTGAAACCTTGCATACTCTTACGGAGCATTTCCACTGGGAAAGCCAGGATTACCCTGACTCTAAAAAGAGGCTTTGGGAATTCTTACTCATGCCTCAACACAAGCCTTTAGCTATCCCTCCTGTACTGGACATTGTAGATGATGCCTTCTCGGAATCTAGCCTTGCCCCTGACACTACCTCCTGCTCCCAAAAAACCTGATAAGTATTACAGGGTACCCGACTTTCACAAGTTCCTCTTTAAAAATCCTACTGCAGATCTTGAGATCATTTCACAGGGACCCAAGGGCATTAAGGCTACTACTGCCAAAAGCCCTACTCCCTCTGATTGATATTCCAGGGCGCTGAATAGATTGGGTAAGAAGGTATACACTTCTGCAACTTTGGCCGTTAGGGCCTTAAACTGCCAGTTTCATGTCAGCAGCATATTACTGAATTACTTAAACAGAAAATGATGATTCCTGACTGTGCTGAAAATGAAGAATTACAGGATTTAATGCATTCTGCTGAACAAGTTAGAAAACATACTTTGCAATGTGGTTTTGATTCATTAGAGGCATCTTGCAGGGCTGCTGTCACTGGGTCAGTACTTGGAAGGCATGCTTGGCTTAAGGAGCAATCTTTGCCAGATCATGTTAAAGCTGAATTACTGGTTGCTCCCTTTAAACCAAGACTGCCTGTTTGGCAGCAAAGCAGAAGTAGTACTTAAAAAGATGGAGGAAATTGCTAAATCTATGCAAACTGAAAGATTTCCTGCAAGTACAGCCTCCTGGATTTAATAGGCATTGACCCTCTAAGAATTGGTCCTTTCCTGCCTCTTCCAGGTCTTCAGTCCAAACCCAGAACCAGCAGAACACCCAGGCTTCAGTCTCAGGGTATGCACAGGACTAAGCAGTGGGGGGCTCCCACTTCCAAAGCAGGGAGTAGTAAGACTCCCCCCTATGGTAAACTGTCCCAATGACTTAATTTTAAACCTTCCAAGCCCTGACCAACTGACTGTTCCTTTAGTGGGAAGGATTGCCCTACATGCAAAAAATTGGGAACTCATTACCCAGGATGGGTTTTAAATAGTTTCCCCAGGATACATACTCCACTCCTTGCCAACCCCAAAAAGTTGGCCAGACCTACCCCCAAATCAGTGGGCAGAGGCTCAAAAGCAAGTTCTCATTCTTTGAAGCATCAGGGCTATTTCACCCTGTCCCAGAAGAAGAATGGGAGCGAGGTTTGTACTCAAGACTTTCCTGGTACCCAGAAAAGACGATTCCTGGTGTCCTTTCCTGGACCCGTCTATCCTAAACACATTTCTGGTAATCGCAAAATTCAAGTTGCTAACTCTTCATCAGCTGCTTCCCATGCTAGGCAAAAATGCCTCGTTGGCAACGCTGGATATAAAGGAAGCCTACCTTTACATCCCAATAAGGGAATCTTGCAGAAGATAACTATGCTTCAGAGCAGGCCATATGCACTATCGGTTCTCTGCACTGCCCTTTGGCTTATCTACTGCACCCAGGTATTCACAAAGTGCCTAGCTCCAGTCATTGCATTTTGCAGGCAAAGAAATGTTCAAATATATCCATACCTGGATGATTGTCTAATTCAGGCAGAAAGCCATGACATACTATTAAATCATATGGCATTTGTAAAGAAATTCCTAACTTCTCTGGGGTACACCATAAACGAAAAGAAATCACATCTTGTACCCTGCCAACAAATTGTATTCTTGGGAACAAGTTTGAATACAACTTGCCAGATGGCCTACCCTCCCGCCAGAGAAACAAGTTCATTTGACAGCCTACTTCAAACTACTGGCCACAAAGACCCAGCTATCTGCAAGGAAAATACTGCAAGCCCTGGGGTTCATGGCCTCTTGCATTCTACTAATTCCATATGCAAGACTGCATATGAGGAAACTACAATGGTATTTAAAAAGCCTATGGTGTCAACATTCTCAGGATCTAGAATCATTGATTCCTATTCTACCTTGTCTAAAGATAGTTCCTTTGGTGGGCAGAGGCCTGCCTCCAAAACAAGGGACTACCATTCACTCTACCCCCTGCCGCCCAAACCCTAACAGACACATCAGACTATGCATGGGGTGCTCACTTGGCAGGGCAGTACATTCAGGGCAAATGGAACCCAAGTCAAATGCACCTGCATATCAATCAAAAAGGAATGTTAGCTGTACAGAATGCTCTGACAGCCTTCAAGGACCACATTCTTCCAGGACAGTTATTGATAAAGACGGACAAACACCACTGTTGTGTGGTAGATAAACAAGCGGGGGGAACCCACTCATACCCTCTCTGCAGACTAGCCATGGCTCTGTGGAACACAGCCTTGAGCTACCAAGTGCACCTACAGGCTCAGTTCCTGCCAGGAAAGCTAAATACACTGGCAGACGACCTAAGCAGAAATCTCATGGACCCACATGAGTGGAAACTGGAACCAAAGATATTCAGCATGTTGAGAAGCAAATGGGGGGGGGAGCCCAGAGCTAGACCTGTTTGCCTCCCCTCAGAACTCCCAATTGGGCAAAATCTGCACAAGGACTCCCCACAAACAAGCCTGGAAAGTAGATGCCCTGTCCTTCACCTGGAAAAAACTCAGTTTATGCGTTTCCCCCTCTGCATCTCCTCTCCAAAGTGCTACTAAATATCAAATGGGACAAACCAAGGACAATACTGATTGCACCAGACTGGCCATGCCAACACTGGTACCCCCTCTTGCGCAGTGTCACTGCTGGCACCATGGCACCTGCCTCAGACCCCTGCCCTGCTGTCCCAGCAGGAGGGCCAGATTCTGCACCCTCAGCTTCAAACCCTGAACCTTGCAGCCTGGCTAATTACCTGATCTCTCTGTTACCATTCCTCAGTAAGCAAGTGATGGATGTCATTCTGGAGGCAAGGAGGCCTAGTACTAGAAAATCCTATGTTGAAAAATGGAAAAGATTCTGTTCCTGGAGCCAAACTTGGGGGATGGGCACCAGCAGTGCCTACTTGACCTCATATTCTTCAGTACTTAACTGAGATGCTTCACAAGGGCCTTTCCATTTATTCCATCAAAATTCATGCCTCAGCCATTTCAACTCATTACAATACAGAAGCCCCCCCCCCCTTCTCTCATCCACTGCTGAAGCAATTCCTCAGAGGGGCCAAAAACTTAAGACCACCCAGGAGAGCCCCTTCTCCAGCCTTGGGACCTTAACTTTGTATTGGAAAAGCTCACTCTACCTCTCTTTGAGCCAGCTGCAAATGCAGAGTTGAAATTCCTTTCTTGGAAAACAGCCTTCCTTCTAGCCATCACTTCAGCAAGAAGGGTGTCTGAATTATTGGCCCTCATGGCAGTGGAGCCTTTCATCAGCAGTTTCTAGCATGTCCCTGCTACCTGGAGTTTTGTACATAACTTCACCAAGCATTACCACTTGCCAATTTTTTCTAAATCCAGAGCTGGGTTTGCCACTGCAGTCTTGCAGGGCCTTATAGCTGGTCCTAATTCTATCTAATTACCTCCTCCCATCCTTAGCTTTGGGAATCTACCCAAATATGTTAACTGCAGCAGTGAAACCTGAAGAACATAATACAGTTGTGTACACTTACCATAAATGTAGATGTTAGATTGTATTCACTGTTGAAGTTCTAGTTACCCTCCCTCCAGCCCCCTGACTTCCCATTGAGTATACCTCTATTCTTGTTTACTATGTTTAAAGGGACAATCCCAGTGTTTAAAATTTGGGTCCGAATTACAGATAACCAAAGCAATGCCCACTTAGCACGTCACTCACATTCCCAACCACAGTGTCATTTTTCTTTTAAATATCCTGTGCCTGTTCAGTTCCAGTCTTGTTTTAACTCCACTGTCAACTGCCGTTTGGATTTATGTTCCTCTCATTTGAGTCACTGACATTTCAAACTTAAAGGGGTCAATCCAAGTATTAAAATCTCTGAATTAAAACCGGAGAAAGTAACACCCACTTTCCTTATGTTATAAACATTCCCGCCTACGACTGCATATCCAGATCTTAGTCTTTTTTTTATTTTTTATTTATTTATTTTTTTTTAAGGTGCCTGAAAGAGCCAAGTTTTAGCTTTGTGTTCATTATTTTCAATAAGACTTGGCGCATAAATCGGACTTCCAAACTTATTTTCATTCCTCCTAAAAAAGTGTAAGATGTTTCTCACTGTGCTCTTACTTAGTTACAGTCCACTGTCAGTAATGTGATATCGTAATTGCAGTAACGCTTTTCTTTATTTTATTACAAGCATGCAAAACTGTGTCTTAAGTTGATTATACATACATATGTTGGTACTGCTGTGGGGGATGGTATTCTCCCAGCAAGCATCATGCGATTTGAAAGGCTTGTCAGCGCTATTTTTTAAAAAAAGACATTAATTTCTTGGAATGCAAGTCAGTGCTATACGTTTCCCTTCATTTCACTTCATATTGCTGGTGCCTCGAAGAGAGGTGAGAAAATCTGGAGAGAAAGAGTAGTACAGTGAAGGAAGGGCAAGCACCAGACAGTATGTTTTAAAGTAAATATTTACCACTGGATATGTGAAGCCTGGAGGCTGTGCAGAATTACATGCCATTCTGTACTCGTGCATGAAATTTAACAGGCATACATTGTAGCTGTGACATTGCATTTGAGACCATACTCATTCTTGGAGCCACAGTGCATAGTGTTTTTGAGATGTTACACTGGGGTATTTATAAACTTGTGGGACAAGGAATATGGTAATTGAAATGGAGAAAGGAAAAGTGTGAAGTAAAAATGGGTTAAAAGTTGAGATTAAGGTTTGAAGAAATAGCTTTAAGATTGGTGATTTTGAAATGAATCAAAGGTCAGAGGTGGGACTATATCAAGGAAGAAGGTAGAGAAGAGAATGCTGAAGAGTATTCCTACTTCCTTGTTGATGTTCTCCTCCTAGCATCGTCTCATTAACCCATACTCTCCATCTCACTAACCCATATTCATCAAAACTAGTCATTTCCATGCTTATCCTTGCAATAATTTTGTTTACATGTTTTGCTATCTACATATAATTTTTTTCTTTATTATTTTTCTAATTTAGTACTGTCTAACTTTTTTGCATTAGTCTTCCTGTTTTTACTCCGTAAATTTTACAATTTCTTCCATTAGAAATGTTTACTATTATTAAGTTAAAACATTTTCCAGTTAGTCATTCTTTTTTCTATAATTTCTATCAATGTTTTAGTATGTATTGTCTCTGAAATGCTCATTGTTACCCATGTTAATATTGTTTGAAACATTGTAAAGATTTGTTAAAATTTCTATGTGCAGCTTTTCTCCCCTGGCCTGTAATGAAAAGAAGCCAATTTTTCTCCCAGTCAGACAATCCCAGTAAACAAAGGCAGGCAATAAATATATCTGTTTAATTATTTGTGTCTGTTAATCTAGGGAGTAAGTACAGAGATCATCAGTGAATCTATTTTAAGACACGGCCCAGGGTATGTTTGAACACATTCTCATGTAATCGGGTGCAAAGTACAGAACTTTAATGGAAAAAAAAGCACAATGTAAAATGTCCACCTTTTCATAAAATGTTGAATGTTATAAAAGTGACTTGAAATATACACATGATGGTGTAGATTAATTTCATAGAACCTGCATAAGAGAGCAGAGAGAATTATAAATAACAGTAAGTAATCAATGTGAGGATGGTAGCCTGCAGCAGGGAAGAATGATTAAAAAGTATGGTTATAAGTAATAGAGCAGCTTTTTCAGGATAAAGAGACTTTAGTCTAATTCTGGTATTAGCAGATGATAAGGATGTGCAAAGGGAAAGATTAGCTTTGAGTTGTACTCACAAGTATAGCCTTTTCTATAGTAGTTCATAAGCTAAGAGGTTCTCTCCGGTTCGATTCTCTGCTGGGGTGCCTTCTGTGTGGAGTATGCATGTCCTCCCTGTGGTCGCGTGGGTTATCTCCGGGTGCTCCGGTTTCCTCCCACATCCCAAAGACATGCAGTAGGTGGATTGGACACTCTAAATTGGCCCTAGGGGTGAGTGTGTGTGCTTTCTGTGGAAGGGTGGGTGCCAGACTGGCAATTCGACACTGTAAAAACTCCACTGCCAATCATGAGCGGACAGATGATCCGCTGTGGTGACCCCTAACCGGGAAAAGTGGAAAGAAGCAGCAAAAGCGTGCACAGAAGCAAACTATTTCTTCTAATAACAGAATACAGATCAACTCCACCCAGCGCACATGCAGTTTACTACAGTTCTTATTACAAGAAAACTAAGAATGCTGATCAGGCTATGTTCCTGGCATTTTTAACTTGCATTTAAAAGCAAACCAAAAATATTTACTAACGGCAAATGTACTTTAATGTAGCAAAGTGCAGCTTCAACTTTGTATGTTTTGATAGCATTCTTAATGCAATTCACATAATTGTGTACATATGAGAGCACGGCAGTACATGCATGCAATTGCGTAAGTGTGTGTATGACTGCGCACAAATGTTTGCATCTGCCTGCCTCTGGGTGAGCACCCTTGTACATGCATTTCTTCATAACTCAGTAGATGTTCATCGTGTTTCACTGTTGCAGTCATTACACTTGGGTTATCCTGCTGGCAGGCGACCCGCAGTCAGCCAGAGTTCCAAAGTCTTGGTCCGGCATCTGTTGCTGTCTCCTCTTCCCTGACATTAGTGCGCCAGGGGTATAAAAGTTGCAACAGACGCCATTTTTTCCATCTTTCTTGCCGTGCGGTGCCCGAAGCAAACGCAGTTCGCAAGTGCTGGTCGGCCGACTCCTAAGATTTTCAAAATTGAGTTTCAGAACCAAAGTAGTCAGTAAAGCTAAGTACCCTGTTGGGGAAAATATTTCTTGCTCCAGACCGATGTCAGTAAAAGTTAATAAATGCATTTCTTGTGGGAAGCAAATAGCTCATAAGGACTTTCACTCTTAATTGTATTCCTTGCCGAGGCCCTGACCACAACGTTACTAGTTGTCTGTTTTGTGCTACATTCAATAAACGCACTATTAAACGTCTGTTTGATTTTGCTTTACATTATTTTGGCCGAAGGTTTAATTACATAATGCTGTCGGAACAACCGACCGGAATTTATAAAAAACGCAAAGACAAAGTAAAGGACAGGCATCCGAGGTCCAAAACCGACGAAGCCTCTTCTAGGCCAGTCGCCGGTTCTCAGTGAGGCGCTTTCGCAGCCCCTGACACCCGCTACTTCAGAGCCACAGGCCATAACCGACAGCCACGTGGAGACGCAGAGGCTTGTGGAAACTCAAGGTATTGGGCCTACGGAAACTATTCCCTCAGTTGGGTCCAGAGCCGCTGAGCAGGCATCTGCTTCTGAGGGTGTTTTCAGACCTTCACAGCTTACAAGTAAGCCCACTACAGCAGCAAAGGCAAAGTCAAAAACACCATTAAAGACAAGGAAACAAGTACAGCATTCTCCAGAACAGTCATCCATGCCAAAGAAACAGATGCTTAAAATGGCCAAAGACCTAATTACTTTAATCAGGGGTTCCCATCCCCTTCCTGACAAAAGGCCTAGGCAAGACACTGATTATGATTCCTCTGACCAGGTTTCCATTTCCTCTGATTTCTCTTCTGGTCAGAGATATTCTCTCCCTCCCTATGAGGACTCTGATGCAGAAGAGTCCATACCTTCAGCCTCTCCGCCCGAGGATTATTCTTTTGGGGAAACCCTGCACACCATGAGGGAACATTTCCATTGGGAGAGCTAGGATTATTCAGAATCCAAGAAAAAGCTCTGAGACTTCCTTTTATTGCCCCAGTACAGGCCCCTAGCTATCCCCCCTGTGCTAGATATTGTTGATGATTTTTCTGAATCCAGTATGTCTCCTGATTCTTTACCCCCTGCACCAGTCAAGCCAGACAGGTCCTACAGTGTCCCTGACTCTTATAAATTTCTTTACAAAAACCCCGCTGCAGACCCAGAAACAATTTCTCAGGGTCCTAAAGGGGTTAAGGCTTCCACTGCTAAAAATCCTGTCCCCTCGGATAGGGATTCCAGAGCTCTGGACAGATGGGGGAAAAAAGTTTACACTTCTGCTACTTTAGCTGTAAGAGCTTTAAACTTTTAGTTATGTACTTAGCATAACTTTAGATGTTTGGGATCCATCTCGCCTACATTCTGTACTGATGGGCTCGGAGCCGATCCCTCGGCTCCGACTCGTAATGCTATGCTATAGAGCGAGGCCTCTTATTGGCTGAGCTATTTCTTATCCCAGGATGCACCACCACTAATCCCCCAGATCTTGTTTGTCCGCATTCATGCACACATGCACAACTTGTTTATATAACATTGTTAGATGTTTCAAGATGAAACAACAGGATTCTGACCTTCTGATATCCTCTGATCTCCAAGGAAGGGGGAAAGAGGGTGGGTTATTGGGAATGTAGGCGAGATGGATCCCAAACATCTAAAGTTATGGTAAGTACATAACTAAAAGATGTTATGTGATCCTATCTCTACATTCTGTACTGATGGGACAGCCCCTAGCACCTAAATCCTGGGTGGCTCATTGGAAAACACTCCTGAGCACTGTGGAACCAAATGAAGCTCGTCCTCTAGATGCCACATCCAATTTGTAGTGGGAAATGAAAGTGTGCGGGGAAGACCATGTAGCTCAGCACAAATGTCACTAATGGCAAGCTTAGAATGAAATGCTATCGAAGTAGCCATAGCCCTTGTAGAATGAGCTTTGACAGAGGTGGTAAGCTCTTTGTTAGAATAAGAATAAGCTTGAGTAATACAGTCCCTGATCCATTTGGCAATAGTGACCTTTGTGACAGCTTTGCCCAATTTATTGTCTGCAAAGGATACAAACAACTGATCTGTTTTCCTTGTTTGTTTGGTCCTATCTAAATAAAAGCAACTGCCTGTGGACATCTAATGTGTGGAATATGAATTCGCTTTGTTAGAATATTTCGGAAAGAAGACTGGAAGTTCTAATGATTGTTGTAGGCAGAAACTGGAACAAACTTTAGGGACAAAGGAAGGATTTGGCCTGAGAGATGCTCTGTCTTTGTGAAAAACCAAGTACGGAGGTTTTACAGACAAAGCTTGAAGCTCTGAAACCCTTCTGGCAGAAGTAATCGCCACCAGAAAAGCAGTCTTCCACGATAGAAATTTTAGATCACATGTCGCTGCCGGTTCGAAGGGGAAGGAAGTTAAGGCACGTAACACCACATCGAGATCCCATGGAGGAGCAGGATGAGAAATCGGAGGTCTTAAAAGAGCAGCACCTTTCAAGAAGGTCTTACACAATCTGTTGCTCATTAAAGGTGGGTTTATAGATTCGTGAAAATTGGAAATAGCTGCCAATTGAACCTTGATGGTAGAGACTGAAGAGCCTTGATTGAAAAGAGAAGTTAAAAATTTTAGTACCTCTGATACGGGAATAGTGATGGGATCCAGGCCCCGGAGTTGATCCCAAATAGCAAATCTTTTCCATTTGCTAGAATACAATTTCTTTGTAGCAGACTTGTGGGCCGAAGATAAGATGTGTACAACTTCTGGATCCAATGTATGACTCCTGACTATAGTCGGAAGAGGAGGAGCCAAGCCGTCAATTTTAAGGTGTGAAGGGACTGGTGGAATAGTCCCGACTGATGAACCAAAAGGTCTGGGATCTGATCCAGGAACCATGGACCTTCCAGAGCATACTTCCGAAGATAGGGGAACCATACTTGACGAGGCCAGTAAGGAGCAACTAAGATCATTTTGCTCCCCAAGAGAGATGCCTTTTGGATCACTCTGGGAAGGAGAGGAAGTGGAGGGAAGGCATAAAGCAAGCCGGTGGGCCAAGGACGGGCTAGTGCATCCATGGGGCTCTTCCCAGGAGCCGGGGTGAGGGAGAAGAACTTTTTGCACTTCGCATTTAGAGGAGTCGCGAAGAGGTCGCAACACGGAACTCCCCATTTGCTGAAAATCTGATTTGCAACTGTGGTGATCAGAGACCATTCGTGAGGAGAGAGGATGGTTCTGCTCAGTCTGTCGGCTATCACATTGGACTTGCTTGGGATATGAGTAGCCACTAGAAAGCGTTTGGTCGACACTGCCCATTCCCAAACCCTCATGGCCTCTCTGAAAGAGGATAAGATCTGGTCCCTCCCTGTTTGTTCAAGTACCAGACAACTGACATGTTGTCTGAGTGAACGGCAATCACGCCCTGAGGGAGGTAATCATGAAGGGCTTGAAGGGACAGAAGCACCGCCCTCATTTCTAGGATGTTGATATGAAGTAGGGTCTCTTCTGGGTGCCATTTGCCTTGGACTGACCTGCCCAGGGAATGCCCCCCCCCCCCCATCTGGGAGGCGTCCGTGGTCAAAGTGGCTGCAGGAGGAGGTGGTACAAAGAGTCGTCCCTGATCCAAATTGGAGGGCACTAGCCACCAGCGAAGGTCCCGTTTGCAGGTTTCCGTGATCCATACGAGGTGACTGAGAGGGAGTTCCTGAAAGGACCACTGAGCTGAAAGAAGCCACGGGAGAATTCTCATGTGCAACCTTGCCAGGGGAACTAGAAGAACCGTGGCGGACATGGATCCCAATAGTTGCAGGACCATTCTGGCTGGGGCTTTGGATCTGGGAAGTAAGGCTCGAACTTGAGACTGTATGGTTTGTATTCTGTCTGTAGGTAGATAGACCCGCATTCGGTTTGAGTCCATCTCTACCCCTATGAATCTTATGCGTTGAGATGGCAGCAACACAGACTTTGGCCAATTGAAGGTGATTCCAAGGGAATTGCCCAGTGATATAGTGGCTTGTAGGCTCCGCAATAGTAGATGCTTGGAGGTGACAGTTAGGAGCCAGTCGTCTAGATACGGAAACACCTGGAATCCTAGACTTCTCAGGTGAGCAGTCATGACCGCCAAACACTTGGTGAACACCCTGGGGGCTGTGGTGAGACCAAAGGGCAGCGCGCGGAACTGAAAATGACTGCCTCCTAGGCTGAAGCGCAGATGTCTCCTGGACGCTTGATGTACCATGATATGGTAATAAGCGTCCTTGAGATCTATGGAGCACATCCAAACACCTTTCTCCAGCAATGGGAGAATGGTTTGTAGGGTGACCATTCGGAACTTGGACTTGCTGATTGAACGGTTTAGAATGCTGAGGTCCAAAATGGGTCTCAAGTCCCCGGTCTTTTTTGGCACCAAAAAGAATCTTGAGTAAGTCCCTAATCTGATCTGGTCTGCGGGGACCGGTTGGATGACTCCTTTTTGCAGCAGCTTTGAAACTTCTGAAGCTGCAGTTTCCCGTTGACTGGGTTGCGGGTCCGGGATTTTTTTTGGACTGAGGTGGAGAGTGAGAGAAAGGGATGGTGTAACCTCCGGCGATAATTCGAAGCACCCATCGGTCCTGAGTGATACCTTCCCAGGCTTTTAGGTGCTTCGAAAAACGACCCCCGACTGGCTCCGGAGCTGCACAGTCGGGCAATTCCTCAGGGACTGTGAAAGGCTGAAGAGCCACGAAAGGACTCGCGGTCTCCAGTGTTGCGAGGGCCTCTGCCGCCTCTGGGACGGCGTCTTCGAAGAATTTTCCTCCCCTGCCTCTGGAAGGGGATCATCCTGCTGAGAGGGTAAGACTTCTGAGATCACGGAACCACATTTTCCCTCCTCTTTAGCCTTGGGGTAAGGCCGAAAGGGAGTGGAAAATCGTGCCCCACGGCAGTCAAAGTCTTACCTTCCTGCTCGCAGCGGGTCAGTGTGTCCTTTACCTTGGGTCCAAACAGGGAGGACCCATCAAAGGGGGTGTCGGCAAAGGAAGACTTAAAGGCCTCCGCGAAATGACACAGGCGGAGCCAGGCTTGTCTCCGTAGAGCAATGCCTGTACCTGCTCTACTCGCCCCTTCGGCCGCATAAGGAATGAGCCTCATGGACGAGTTTGAAATGGATGACAGTGTAGCCAGCTGAGAGCCAACCGTCTGGGCCAGCTCCTCAGGCAGGTTACCCAAGAGGGTATCGGAAAGTTCTTTAATCAGATCCCTCTGAAATCTGGTAAAGTGCGTGAGGTAGTTCAAGGACCTTAATGTAAAGGCCGCTGAACTTAGGGTGCGCTTACCGTACCGATCCATGCCCCTAGACTCCTTATTAGGAGGATGGACGGACGTCGAAGCCTCTGCTACATCTTGCTGGGTAGCAGATGCCACCACCAAAGCATCTACAGCCACACCTTTAGTTAGGAACTCTTTTTCAGGGGGTGCTGAGAGGAACTTTAGGACGAGCAGGCACGCTCGTCGAAGGGCGGAGACACCCAGGAGGCGGAGGGCTGAGCCCCGAAGGCCTTAAGGAACACCGACTCATCAGCAGAAGGGGGTTTGGATTGCCAGCCGCCTCGTTGTTTAAGGGCTTCCAGGATGTCTGCAAAGGAGACATCATCTGAGGACGACTTAGGGGACCCTTCTGCATCATCGAGATCAGTGTCTGATGTAAGAGACTCATCAGGGGAGTCAACGTGCTTCCTCTTGCACGATCTTTTCCTGGGGGGTTCCTCCGAAGAAGCTTCAGAAGGACCTCCAGGAGGGGGGGAAACCCCAGTGGGGGTAACCTCAGGCCCCGGGGCTCCGCTGTCTAAGGACAGGGGGACTGCCAAAGACCCAGTTTCGGTATGCAGGGAAGGAGCTGGGGAGACCGTGGAGGTAGTCAAAGATGATTTGGCTAACGCACTCCTCATAGCCCTGAAGGCGAGACCACCAGAATCCTGGGAGGGTCCCACCTCCGTGGCCACGACGGTAGACGGCACTCCCGCAGCCGACGCACCGAAAGGAAGGCTTGGAACCGAAAACATCAGTCCCGAAGCATCCCCCCCCGGGGCCGACAGAAGAAGTCCGCGTACCGAACTCCGACTCAAGAGCCAGAGTTGGAGTAAGAGTCGGGCCCGACCCTAAAACCTCCACCAGCACCGGCTCCAACGGTGCCGAGGCTGTTGGAGGAGGAACCATAGTAGCAGGGTGGACCATCGTCTCCGAAGCCGAATGGGCTGGAGCCGAAACTAACTTTTGGAACACCGGAGACTGGAAGAGTCTTAGGAGCACCCTGTCGATGTCCGAATCGGACATCTTGGAGGATCTAGATGATACTGATTGGGTCCGAACCGATTTCTCCATCGGCTCCATAGGACTAAGGGACCGGCTCCGAATGGATTCTATTACTATCGGTTCCGAGGGAGATCTCAAGGCAATTTCCCTTGGTGCCGATGAGGACTTCGGCGCCGAAGGGGAAGAGTCTGAGCCGGCAACCCTCATCGGCTCCAATATCAGTGGAGCCGATGAAGGTGACCCGCCTCTCGATGCCCCAGTCCTCTGCTCCGAAACCAGAGGGGTCGAGACTGGAGGCATCGAGGCAGACGTCGCCTCGGCTCCGAAGTCCGTGGAGCCGATGGAGAAGCCTGCCTAGGTTTTTTGGCAGTCGGTTCAGGCAGACTGGTCGGAGCCGACGCTTTTTTTCTTTTTTGAAGGAGAGGGAGAAGAAGATAAAGCCTCCTCGAAGGATGGCTTAATCAACCCTTTAAGGATTAATTTGTTTTTCCTCTCCTGGAGGACTCTTGATGAGAAGGCGTGAGACACGCTACAGGACTCTTGTAGGTGCTTGGCACCTAAACAGTAAACGCACGAGGAGTGGTCGTCCGTTATGGACATCTTATAACCACACCTCGCGCACTTTTTAAACCCAGAGGGTCTATGTTCCTTAGACATGTTGACTACCTAGGGAAACAAGATTAATTACAATGAAGAGAAAACTAAGAAAGTTTAAATTTTTTTTTTTTTTTTTTTTTACACAAAAACACATAAAATGAGGATCAAGACCCTCTAACTTAAGCAGGTACTTGACCAGTAAAACACAAAACGCTAGATAGTAATAGGGGAAGGCCCCTCTAACTTAAACGGGAAACCTTCCCTTAACGAAAAAACACAATTCTCTCAACAAAAATTTCCAAATACACTCGTACAACAACGATAGCTGTTAAAACAGCTTTTGGGTTCAAATTAACCAATTTTCTGACAGGAAAAGTCTAATAAACAGTACTTAGCCCAGCCAAGTTTGAGACCACGTCCTAGCTTGTAAGCGGCAAACGAGATCTGGGGGATTAGTGGTGGTGCATCCTGGGATAAGAAATAGCTCAGCCAATAAGAGGCCTCGCTCTATAGCATAGCATAGCGTGCCGAGTCGGAGCCGAGGGATCGGCTCCGAGCCCATCTGTACAGAATGTAGGCGAGATAGGATCACATAACATCTGTCAGTTTCACATGCTTAAATATCAACAGTACCTCATGTCATTGTTAAAACAGAAAATGGTTTCAAATACGGAAAGTCCTGACAGTAAGGAAATGCAGAATTTATTGCATGCATTTGAACAAGTGTGAAAGCATACTCTGCAATGTGGTTTTGATTCATTAGAGGCTTCTTGTAGAGTCGCAGTTACAGGCTCTGTTATTCAGAGGCATGCTTGGTTGAAAGAACAAAGTTTACCTGACCATATTAAAGTAAAATTATTGGATGCTCCATTACAGCATGATACTTTGTTTGATGTTAAGGCAGAAGAGGTGTTAAAGAAAATGGAGGATAGAGCAAAGTCAATGCAGACAGTGAAAGATTTCTTACAGGTTCAACCACCTAGATTTAGCAGAAAATGGCCTTCAAAAAATTGGTCCTTTCCAGTGTCAGGCAGATACAGACGCCCAAGAGGCATATCTCAGCCCCAAAGCTCCTACAGACCTAAACAATGGGGTGCGTCAGCCCCCAAAGGAGGGGAAGACAAATCACAACCTTATAGGAAGCAGTCCCAATGACTTCCCTCTGCAAATGCCAAGCACTTAACTTTTGACAGCACCCCTAGGGGGAAAGCTAGCACTTTTCTCAAAAAATTGGTACATGATCACCCAGGACCAATGGGTGCTGAATATAGTTTCTCAGGATTACATGTTCCACTTCCACACGCTTCCAAAACCAAAAGGTATGCCAGACCTGTCTCAAAACCAATGGGCAGAGGTACAAAAGCAGATTGCTGCTCCTTATGAAGTTCCACAGCAAGAACAGGAGCAAGGATTTTACTCAACTTTTCTTAGTACCCAGAAAGGACAAAGCTTGGAGACCAATACTGGACCTGTCAATCCTAAATACTTTCCTGGATGTTCCAAAATTCAAAATGTTAACACTACAGCAACTTCTGCCCATGCTGAGCAAGAAGGCTTGGCTAGTTACTTTGGACCTCAAGGAGGCATTACCTGCATGTCCCAATCAGACAATCTTGCAGAAGATACCTCAGATTCATAGCAGGCTCAATACATTACCAATTCTCTGCACTGCCCTTTGGCTTATCTTCTGTGCCCAGGGTCTTCACAAAATGCCTGGCACCAGTAATTGCATTTTGCAGACAAAAAGGAATTCAAATATATTCCCTACTTGGACGACTGCCTTATTCAAGAAGAGAGCAAGGACATTCTTCTAAAGCATCTGGCGTTTGTAAAAAAAATTGCTAATTTGCTACGGTACACAGTAAACGAAAAGAAATCAAAACTAGTGCCCTCTCAAGCGGTAATATTCCTAGGTGCAAGCTTAAATACAACTGTCCAGATGGTTTATCTCACGCCAGACAAGCACTGGCAACTGATATCAAATGATGGCAACAAAAACCCAGCTCCCTGCAAGAAAAATTCTGCAGGCCCTGGGCTTCATGGCATCCTGCATTCTACAAATTCCATATGCAAAATTGCATGTGAGGAAACTACATTGGTATCTAAAAAGTGTTGTGACTCAGCATTGTCATAGCCTGGAGACCATCATAACTTTAATTCCCTGCCTACAACAGGAGTTTTGATGGTGGTCCCAGGCCTATCACCACAAGGGACAGCCTTTCACCTTACCCACAGCCAGGCAGACAATAACAACTGATGCATCGAATTATGCCTGGGGGCACATATGGCAGAAAAATGTGTTCAGGGCATGTGGCCCAGGGAACAAATGCATCTTCACATCAATCGGAAAGAGATGTTAGCTGTACAGAATGCCCTGACAGCTTTCAAGGACCTAATACATCTAGGGCAACTATTAATAAAGACTGACAAATACCACAGTTATGTGGTACATAAACAAGCAAGGGGGCACTCACTCCTACCCCACTATGCAGACAAGCCATGACTTTGTGGAACACAGCACTGACCTGTCAAGCACATCTGCAGGCACAATTCCTGCCAGGAACAAAAAATACACTGGCAGACGAACTAAGCAGAAATCTCATGGATCCTCACAAATGGAATCTAAATCCACAAGTGTTCAGCATGATAATGGGGACGCCCAGACATAGATTTTTTTGCCTCCCCTCACAATTACCAAATACAGAAATTTTGCACAAGAACTCATCGCTCTCAAGCATGGAAAGTGGATGCTCTATCTTTCAGCTGGAAAGGCCTGACAGTCTATGCCTTCCCTCCGATGCCTGTTCTCACCAAGGTGCTACTAAAAGTCAGACAAGAAAGGCCAAAAATGATCCTGATTGCACCAGACTGGCCACGCCAGCACTGGTACCCAATCCTGAAGAGTTTGTCTCAAGGCCCAGCTTGGCTTCTACTTCAAATTCCTCATCTTCTGACACAACAAAACAATCAGATTCTGCAGTCAACTCAGAACCTTAAACCTGGCAGCATGGCAGATAATGTAGCCACTCAGACTGCACCTCTCTCTAAAGCTGTTATGCATGTCATTTTAGAAGCCAGCAGGCCCAGCACTAGGAAATCTTATGCAGAAAAATGGAAGAGATTCTGTGCTTGGAACCAGGCACAAGGGCTCGAACCACTTGTCCCGAATATACCTCAGATTTTACAGTACCTAACTGAGATGCTGGACAAAGGCTTATCTTTCTCATCTATTAAAATCCATGCCTCTGCCATTTCAGCTCATTACAATACGGAACCTCCTATTTTTTCATATCCTCTACTATGGCAGTACCTCAGAGGGGCAAAAAATATAAGACCCCCAAGGAGAGCACCAGTACTTACTTGGTACCTCAATTTTGTTTTAGAAAAACTCACACTGCCTCCTTTTGAACCAGCCAGCACAGCTGATCTAAAATTCTTGTCATGGAAAACTGCTCTGCTCCTAGCAATAACTTCAGCAAGAAGAATCTCAGAGTTACAGGCATTAATGGCTGTGGAACCTTTCGTCATTTTTCATCAGGACAGGGTTTCTCTTAGGACAAACGCAACATTCATGCCAAAAGTGGTCTCCAATGTGGCCTTAAATCAAACCATTCATTTACCTACTTTTTACCCAAATCCCCAGAATAAAGGGGAGAGACTTCTGCACGCTTTGGATATACACAGACAGCTACGATTCTACTTGGACAAAACAAAAGCTTTCAGAAAAACTGAGCAACTGTTTGTAGCATATGCTGCAGGATCACAAGGAAAGCCTATTACAAAGCAGAGAATCTCGAAATGGATAGGACACTGCATTCGCCTCTGTTACGCACAACATGGCAAATCAGTGCCTAAGGACATTAGGCCTCATTCTACCAGAGCAGCAGCCACTTCAGCAGCTTTCCTCTGAGGAGTACCAACCAAAGATATTTTAGAAGCTGCAACCTGGAGCTCAGTGTACACTTTACCAAGCACTACCACTTAACTCTCTACTCTAAATCCAGAGCAGGCTTTGCCACTGCAGTTCTGCAGGGCTTGTTAGCCTCCAAATCCAATTTAGACCCAGCCACCCTACCTCAGCTTTGGGATTCTACCCAAGTGTAATGACTGCAACAGTGAAACACGATGAACATAGTACAGTTGTGTACCTACCATAAATGTAGATGTTTGAGTGTATTCACTGTTGCAGTCCAGGTTACCCACCCATCATCCCCTTTTTTTCATTGCTGGGACTTTTCTGTACTTCTCATCTCTATACTACCTATGTGGTATATTTGCTTGTAGATGAAGGAAATGTTTATAGTAATATATGCATGTTTTTTGGCATTTATCTTTCCAGCCTTCTTATCTTGGGGCACCTGACATCTGGGGCAAGAAAAACTGAAGAAAATGGTGTTGGTTGCAACTTTTATACCCCTGGCGCATTGACGTCAGGGAAGAGGTGACTGCAACAGATGCCGGGCCAAGACTTTGGAACTCGAGCGACTGCAGGTCGCCTGCCAGCAGGATAACCCAAGTGTAATGACTGCAACAGTGAATACACTCTAACATCTACATTTATGGTAGGTACACAACTGTACTTTATACAGCAGCACCTTTCTCAGATGTCATATTTTTGTCCTGTCCCTTATACAATTTTTGATTTTTCTGGTAATTTCCTGAGGAATTTAGAAAAGTCAGCCCAGGACATTAATAAAGTTGTGTGTACCTCTTATTGTTCAGAAACTGCATGATTATGCAATGTTTTTTGTTACATTAACTGTAATTATTTAAGTGACCAGATTAATATTAAAAAAAAAATCCTTGATTTTTGCCCTAACCCCATTAATTTTTGCTATCTCAAGAAGTCTTGAGAAAGAAGTTCAGAGGTATGCAAGCAACTATACTGCTCAACTGCAACCGATTTTGAGATGCTCTTATAAGTTTTACTTCACATTTTTTTCCCTGTACCTAGCTTTCTGGTAAATCACTGAGAATTACAAGTACGGCAATAATGCCAGGCATTAGCGTTTCATGATTCTTATTGCACAGAAAATAAATGTTGATGCAAGTCTTGTTCTGTTATCTTTTTAATTGAAATAGAGTAATACTAAAAGTATACCAGGTTTTGTCCTTGTTACTTTTTGCTATGTCTACAATTCTTGATCATAGAAGTTGAGAAGTATGCAAGGAACCATACCTCTGTTGCCCTGGGTTTTGCATGATGTCTTGGACTTTGGCTCATATTTTCCTGCCCTCTCCCTTATTTCCTGGTAAAGCACTGAGGATTGCAGTGAAGTCAGTAATTCTAGACAGAGTTTTATACTTTTTTTTTTTTTTTGGAAATTCAAACAGATGGAAAACCTGTTGTTCTGATAAACTTTTTAAATGAAGTAGAGTAGTATTTAAAATTGCCCCAGATATCTTTCTCTCATTTTTGGCAAAGTCCATAATTCTTAAGCATACAAGTTGAGAGGTATATAGGGACCCCCATGTTGATTGTGATAAAATTTAAAAATAATGTACGTTCTGCTGTGATCTGTATCTGTTGTTACCACTGGCCATAGTTTTATTCGGCTTCCTATCACAATTTAAAAAAAAAAAAAAAAAAAAAAAAAACCTGCAGAGAGAAAACTGTCTCTGAATATCCACAGCCATACAATTAACAGCAGTGTCCTAGTCACCTGATTCCATTTCCAAATCATAGTAACATGTAACTGGAGACTACTGACTCAGAACTGAGATCCTTTGCTAAGGGCAATGCATAGTAATAAGCCACTAGTTAGCTAGTATGATGATGATGATAACATGGTGCAATGGTTAGCATTGTCACTTCACTGCAAGAGGTTTTCCAGTTCGATTCTCAGTCAGGATGCCTTCTGTGCGGAGTCTGCTTGTCATTCCTGCATTTGTGTGGGTTCCCTCCAGGTGCTCTGGTTTCTTCCTACATCACAAAGACATTCATCTACAGCATTTCTCCCTGGCCCTCCGCTAAAAGTTGGCTCATTCAAAGTCAGACTTTCCCAGTAAACAAATGTTATGTAGTCCTATCTCGCCATAATTGTTGCTGGATGGGTTCGGAGCCGATACTCTGCTCCGACTTGGCCAATACTAAAGCTCGAGAGCTTTTATTTGCTCGAGGCTAACCCCTATCCCATGGTTCCTCCCAGCAATTCCCCAGATCTTGTTTACTGCGAAAGCTTCAAGGCTGTCTCCTTACTGGCTCATTGGCTATGTAGATTTTTTGATAAATCTTATTTCTCGTCCTTTTCTTCATATTTCTACTTTAATAGTTATTATCTATTACTTAATGTGTGTATCGTTGAGTGTTTGATCCCCCTATTCCACCTTTTTAGGATTGTATGGCCCATTTTAGTTAGAGGGCCGTATTTGCCCACATAAATTAGAGGGCCTTTCCTCCCTGAGTGCTAGTCCTTCTTCCCTTTTATATATTTATTTATATATATATATATATATATATATATATATATATATATATATATGTTAAAAAAGTGTGCATATATATATATATATATATATAAACTTTCCTTCTCTTCATAACTTTGCTGTTAGTTATAGTTAGTATTGTTATAATTGTAATTGTTGTTAGCCTTGTTTTCTTGTCAGCATGTCTAAAGAGAACATAAGGAACACCGTCCTTCTGGCTTCAAAAAATGAGGCAAGTGTTCACAAAAAATGTCATTGACTGATAGCACACTAGCTGTGTTAACTGTTTGGGAGAAGCTCATTTACAAGAACCCTGTACTTTTTGGCACGCCTTCAGTACTAGGATTCTTAATGTAAATTGATACAGGGTCACAGGGGTCTTATGACTAGTTCCTTCCTGGAACAGCTGGAACTTGGTCAGACAGCTCACATAACTGTGAAGAGAAAATCTTTGGTTGCAGCTTCAGAGCCATCTAAAAAAGTCTAAAGCGATGGAGCCAATGAGTTCTGGCTCCAATTCCGCTTCTTCTGTCTCTGTGCCATCAGTTTCTTCAGTGTTGAGGCAACCTTCGGTATCGAGACACTCGCCAGTTATCGACCCTTTCACCAAACTTGAGGTCTCCTGTTTTAGAAAGGAGGAGATCTCCCTCTGTTTCCACTTGTTCCTCCAGGACACTTTCAGATGAGGATATCGAGCGGGTGGTGAAGAGGTTGCTTTGTGACCCAGCTCTAGCCAAAACGTTAGCTCTTCCGGACCCAAAGGCTTCTGAGCAATCCCATCTCCAGACTATTGCTCCTCCTCCGACTGCTTCACTTTCGGAGTCGAAAACTTTGGGTTGTTCTGTGTTGGATCCTGCTTTCTCGTAACCGGTAACTCTATCCTCAGTGGCTCAGTCTGGAGCTGAGGGATCTGGGAGCTGACGCTCTCAATATTCAGAGTGATAACACAGAAATGGTGGAGCCCGGACATAGATCTGTTTGCATCTCCAATGAACTGCCAGCTACAGAAATTCTGCACAAGGAGTTACCGTCCACAAGTATGGAAAGTGAATGCCCTCTCATTCAGCTGGAAAAACCTACAAATATACGCTTTCCCACCACTACCTCTCCTGCCAAAGGTACTCATAAAAGCCAGGCAAGAAGAGCCGAAGGTGAGCCTGATTGCACGAGACTAGCCACGCCAGCACTGATACCCAATCTTAAAGAACTTGGCACAAGGACCACCCTGGATTTTACCTCAAATCCCACATCTGCTGACTCAGCACACCAATCGGATACTACACAGCCAGCTAAAGACCTCAAACCTAGCTGCATGGAAGATTCCTTAGTCAAGCAAGCAGTGCCTCTCTCCAAAGCTGTTATGGATGTCATTCTGGAGGCCAGAAGGCCTAGTACCAGGAAAGCCTATTTGGATAAATGGAAGAGATTCTGTGCCTGGAACCAGGCTCACAGCCTTGATCCTCTTGTCCCAAACATTCCTCAGATACTACAATATTTAATTGAGATGCTGGACAAAGGCCTCTCAAGCAAGATCCACGCCCGCCTTTGCCATCTCTGCTCATTACAACAGGGATCCACCAATTTTCTCTAATCCTTTGCTAAGACAGTACTTCAGAGGGGCTAAAAACATAAGACCTCCCCGTAGAGCACCTACTCCAACTTGGGACCTCAACTTTGATTTGGAAAGATTAACTTTACCTCCTTTTGAGCCAGAGCTAACACAGCAGAATTAAAATATATCTCTTGAAAAGCTGCTCTGCTCCTGGCAATAACATCAGCACGAAGAGTTTCAGAATTACAGGCACTAATGGCAGTGGAACCTTACCTCATTTTCCACCAGGACAGGGTGTCTTTATGAACTAACCCTATGTTTATGCCAAAGGTATCCAGTGTGGCTCTAAACCAAACTGTTCACTTGCCAACTTTTTATCCAAAACCACAGAATAAAGGGGAGAGACTACTGCATTCTTTGGACATTCACAGGCAGTTACGCTTCTTGGACAAAACCAAAACTTTCAGAAAATCTGAGCAATTATTGGTAGCATATGCTGCAGGAGCACAGGGAAAGGCCATTTCAAAACGGACTGTTTCAAAATGGATAGGACATTGTGTATGTTTCTGCTACACATACCATGGAAAACCTGTACCTAGTAGCATTAGATCTCACTCCACCAGGGCTACAGCCACTTCAACTGCCTACCTCCGGGGAGTACCTACCAAGGATATTTTGGAAGCAGCAACTTGGTGTTCTGTACATACCGTCACCAAGCATTACCATCTGCCTCTATACTCTAAATCCAGAGCTGGCTTCGCCACTGCAGTGCTGCAGGGCCTTATAGCCACCCCTAATGCCTTACAGAACCAGCCACCCTACTTCAGCTTTGGGATTCTACCCAAGTGTAATGACTGCAGCAGTGTAACACGATGAACATAGTACAGTTTTGTACCTACCATAAATGTAGATGTTCGAGTGTGTACACTGCTGCAGTCCAGGTTACCCTCCCTCCTTCCCCTCTTACTGGTTGGTACGTACCTATGTCTTCTACCCTTTACTACCTATGGGGAGTATTTGCTGGTAGCTGTAAGTTGTTTTTTGCTTTTCTTATGCATGTTTTATTAGCAATTGGAATTGCCTACCTATTTAAAGGCACCTGACATCTGGGGCAAGAAAAACTGAAGAAAATGGTGTCGGCTGCATCTTGTATACCCCTGTCGCACTGACATCAGGGAGGAGGTGACAGCAACCGACACCGGACCAAGACTTTGGAACTCAGGCCGACTGGGGGGACCGCCTGACGGCAGGATAACCCAAGTGTAATGACTGCAGCAGTGTATACACTCGAACATCTACATTTATGGTAGGTACAAAACTACATTTTGTGCCTTGTTCAACACCCGAACTATTCATTGTCAGGCTATTTTTATAGCTAAATTTTTTCGCTCTCTATCTCCCTACTCCGAAATGACTTCGGTAAGCCAACAGACTACTGATCTTCCGAAAAAACAAAAGGATAAAGACAGAGACAGACCGCATAGGTCCAAGGCTGCCGATGACGCCAATGTTAAGCTAGTCACCAGTCTGCCAGTACTCGGTGAGATGCTTTCGCAGCCCCTGATACCCGCTTCTACAGATTCGCAGGCCTTTACTGAGACCCATTCGTAGTCCGGTATACCGCGAGATGCTGCTTCGACTTTGGAACCTACAGATGTCTCTACCTTGGATGGGTCTGGAGCCGCTGTGCAGGCACCGGCTTCTGAGGGTTTCAGGCCTTCCGAGTTTCATATTAAACAGACTACTTCCTTTCAAACCAAAAATACAGGATTTCTCAAGCTTAAAGTATACACTTCGCCTAGGAAACCGACCAAAGCGCATTCTAAGACACACATGCCACACAAACAAATTATTACAGTGGCTGAGGACCTCATTACTTTAAGGGAAGTCAGCCTTCCCACTCAAAAAGACCCAGAACCGCTTTTCCTTCTGATCAGGAATCTGATTACTCTGATCCTTCTGATTTCCAGGACATACCCTTATCTACCTATGAGGATTCTGAAGCAGAGGATTCCATTCCCTCCGCTTCCCCTCCAGAAGATTTTTCCTTTGGTGAAACCCTGCACACCCTTAGAGAACATTTCAGCTGTGAGAGCCAGTACTACTCCCAGTCCAAAAAGAGACTCGGGGAATTTTTAAGCTTGCCTCAGCACAGGCCTCTAGCTATCCCTCCTGTTCTGGAAATTGTACATGTCTTCATGGAATCCAGCCTTATCCCTGATACCTTGCCTCCAGATCCCTGGAAACTTGACGGGTACTATAGAGTGCCTGACTCCCACAAATTCCTTTTTAGGAATCCTACTGCGGATCCAGAGACCATTTCCCAGGGACCTAAAGGCATTAAGGCTACAGTTGCCAAAAATCCTACCCTTTCGGACAGGGATTCCAGGGCATTAGACATATGGGGGGAAAAAGGTTTACACCTCTGCTACACTTGCCATTAGGGCTTTAATTTGCCAGTTTCATATGTTAAAGTATCAGCAGCATATTATGGAGCTAATTAAACAAAAAATGTTGTTGATTCCTGATTGTGCAGAACACAAAGATTTACAAGAGTTAATGCATTCTGCTAACCAAGTTGGTCAACCTACTTTAATGTGGGTTTGATGCTTTAGAAGCATCTTGCAGGGCTCCTGTCACTGGGTCTGTTCTTAGAAGACATGCTTGGCTTAAGGAACAGAACTTGCCAGATTATGTCAAAGCAAAATTACTGGATGCACCATTAAATCAAGAGCGTCTGTTTGGTAGTAAAGCAGTAGTCCTCCTCAAAAGAATGGAAGATAAAACTAAATCTATGCAAACTGTTAAAGATTTCTTACAAGTACAGCCACCTAGATTCAGTGGGCATTGGGCTTCAAAAACTGGTCTTTTCCAGTCCCTTCCAGGCCTTCTCATGCCAAACCCAGAGGCAGCAGACCACCAAGACTTCAGTCTCATGTTATGCACAGATCTAAGCAATGGAGTGCTCCCGTGTCTAAAACAGGGAGTAGTAAGCCTCCATCCTTAGGTAAAATTACACAATGACTTATCCTTAACTCTTCCAAGCCTTACCCAAGTACTTGCACCTTTAGGAGGGAAACTTGCACTTCATGCCAAAAACTGGCAATACATTACCAAACACAAATGGGTCTTAAACATGGTTTCCCAGGGATACAGATTCCAGTTCCACTCACTTCCATCCATAAGCGGATGGCCAGACCTCCTTTCAAACCAGTGGCAGAGGCCCAAAATCAAGTGCTTTCTCTTCTCAGTATCAAGGCTATTCAACTTGTCCAAGCAGAACAAAGGGGAAAAGGTTTTTACTCCAGACTTTTTCTGGTCCCCAGAAAAGAAAACTCTTGGCGTTCTATCCTGGATCTGTCTATTCTCAACACCTTTTTGGTGGTTTCCAAATTCAAAGTGCTAACTCTCCAACACCTTCTTCCTGTGCTAACCAAGGGCTTCTGGCTAACAACCCTATATTTAAAAGAAGCTTATCTGCACATCCCCCCAAGGGAATCTTGCAGGAAATACCTACACTTCAGAGCAGGCATTATGCACTATCAGTTCTCTGCACTTCCCTTTGGCTCATCTGCTGCGCCCAAGGTATTCACAAAGTGCCTAGCTCCAGCCATTGCATATTACATGCAGGGAGGAATTCAAATTTACCCATACTTGAACAATTGCCTGATTCAGGTGGACAGTCAAGAATTGCTGCTTCAGCACCTGGCATTTGTAAAGAGACTTCTAACTTCACTATGGTACACCATCAACGAAAATAAATCACAACTGGTACCCAGCAAATAGATTGTATTCCTGAGAGCAAGCTTGAACACAACTTCCCAGATGGCATTCCTCACTGCAGAGAAGCAAATTTATTTGACAAACTATTTCAATCTACTGGCCGCCAAAAACCCGGCTATCTGCAAGAAAAATACTGCAAGCCCAAGGTTTTGTGGCCTCCTGCATTCTACTAATTCCATATGCAAGACTGCATATGAGGAAACTTCAGTGGTACCTAAAAAGTCTCTGGTGTCAGCATTCTCGGGAACTGGAATCAGTGATTCCCATCATTCCTTGTGTAAGGACAGAGTTCCTTTGGTGGGCAGAAGCCTGCAACCACAACAAGGGACCCCCTCTCACTCTACCCCCTGCCGCCCAAACCTTAACAACAGACACATCAGACTAGGCATGGGGGGCTCACATGGCAGGGCAGTGCATTCAGAGCAAATGGAACCCAAAGCAAATGCACCTTCATATCAGTCAAAAAGAAATGTTAGCTGTACTGAATGCTTGGACAGCCTTCAAAGGCCTTATTCTTCCAGGATAATTATTGGTGAAGACAGACACACCACAGTTATGTGGTACATAAACAAGCATGGGGGAACTCATTCCTACCCACTCTGCAGACTAGCCATGGCTCTGTGGAACACAGCTTTGAGCAACCAAGTGCACTTACAAGCTCAATTCCTGCCAAGCAAACTAAATTCACTGGCAGGCAACTTAAGCAAGAAATCTCATGGACCCACACAAGTGAAAACTGGAACCCAAAATATTAAAGCTTTTGAAGAATAGGTGGGGGGGACACCAGAGGTGGACCTTTTTGCTTCCCCTCAGAACCATTAGTTGAGCAAATATTACATCAGAACTCCCCACAGGCAAGCTTGGAAAGTGGATGCCCTGTACTTTACCTGGGAAAGCCTCAGTCTATGCCTTTCCCTTTCTGCCACTCCTCTCGAAGGTTCTACTAAAAAAAAGGACGATCCTGATTGTGTCACAGGCCATGCCAGCATTGGTAACCTCTTTTGCGCACTGACAGTGCTACAACCATGCCTCCTTCCCTCTTGTCCCAGCAAGTGGACCAGATTCTGTACCCTCAGCTACAGACTCTGAACCTTGCAGCCTGGCTAATCCCCTGAATTCAACACCAGCAACCCTCAGTAAGCAGGTGCTGGATGTCATTCTTGAGGCAAGGAGGCCTAGTACTAGAAAATCCTATTCAGTAAAATAGAAAAGATACTGTTCCTGGTGCCAATCTCAGGGAATGGGCACAACTGTGCCCAGCTTTACCTCATATACTAGATTACTTAACAGAAATGCTCCACAAAGGCCTATCCTCTTCAATTAAGATTCATGCCTCTGCCATCTCAGCTCATTATAATACTGCGCCATCCCTCTTCTCTCAACCTCTGGTACAACCGTTCCTGAGAGGAGCCAAAAATGTAAGCCCCCCCCCCCCCCAGGAGAGCTCCCACTCCAGCCTGGGACATTAACTTTGTATTAGAAAATCTCACACTTCTCCCGTTTGAACCTGCGGCCACAGCAGAGTTAAAATTCCTCTCATGGAAAACAGCATTACTTCTAGCCATCACTTCAGCAGGAAGAGTGTCTGAATTGCAGGCCTGTATAGCAGTGGAACCCTTCATTATCTTCCATGCAGACACTGTTTCCCTCAGGACTAACCCATCTTTTATGCTGAAGGTGGTGTGTAGTGTGGCTTTAAACCAGTCCATTCATTTGCCAACATTTTTTCCCTAATCCTCAGAATAAAGGTGAAAGGATTCTGCATTCCATGGACATGCACAGGCAGCTTAGGTTCTATCTGGACAGGACTAAGCCCCTCAGAAAATCTGACCAGCTGCTAGTCAGCTTTGCTGCAGGGGCAGAGGGCAAGGCCATTTCAAAGCAATCCATTTCTAAATGGATAGCACCTGCATCCATTTCTGCTACAAACACCTTGGGGAAACCTACCCCACTGGGGATCAAAACTCATTCCAGTAGGGCTACATCTACCGCTGCAGTATTTCTCGGCAGTTCCTACCAGGGACATCCTGGAATCTGCATCCTGGAGCTCTGTGCACACTTTCACCAAGCATTACCACTTGCCTATATTTTCTAAATCCAGAGCTGGATTTGCCACAGCAGTCTTACAGGGCCCGATTGCCAGCCCTAATGCCTCGTAACTACCTCCACCCTTCCTTAGCTTTGGGAATCAACCCAAATGTGATGATTGCAACAGTGAAACATGAAGAACATAGTACAGTTGTGTACACTTACCATAAATGTAGATGTTAGTGTTTTCACTGTTGCAGTCCTGGTTACCCTCCCTCCAGCCCCTTGGCTTCTCTTGACTTCTATCCTATCTTTTTTGTCTGGCATGTCTTATATTATTGGTATTTGGGGTGTTATGTACCATGTAATTGCTTCTTATTTTGGGGGCACCTGACATCTGGGGCAAGAAAAACTGATTTAATGGCGTTGGCTGCATGTGTTATACCCCCTGACGACCTGACATCATGGAAGAAGTGACAGCATCTGACGCAGAAATCCCAAGACTCTGGTATTCAGATCGGCTGAGGGCTACCTGCAGGCGGATAACCCAAATGTGATGACTGCAACAGTGAATACACTCTAACAACTACATTTATGGTAAGTGTACACAGCTGTACTATGCATCAGATATTTCATAGAGAGCAATATCCAAGGGGGGTGTAAATTCAGTTTGCAGAGCAAGCGGGGCATGTTGAAACATAAATGTCAAATGGTGGCAGTAATAAAAGCGGTCAGATCTGTACACTATCGCTGCAGTCAAAGAAACCTTTACTAGTCCTCACAGGTATCAGTCTTGTGGCACAGTAGCAGACTGGGAGGAACAAGGTCTTTCCTCATGCAGACTGACACTGATAACTTGGAAATAGCAACTCAACAAATCTGTAGCTAAAGGCTACTTAAAATCCATCAAGCAATACCTGATAGGATCAAATCATCTTCCTCAAAGAAGAGTAAACCTGTTTGGTGGACAGCAGGAATAAAGAAACTCTATAATAGAAGGAAAAAAATTGCTGTCCAGGGTCAAAAAGGAGCAGGTGCCAAATTGGAAGCAATCTCTCCTTTGTCTGAACAAGCAAATAAGGCCACTGGTAAAATCCTCTAAGGCTAAATTCGAGTCCAGATTGGCCACATCCTCCAAGGACAATCACAAGGCCTTCTTCAAATATGTCTGCCATCTCAAAAGCAACTCCCAAATCTGCTCCGAAGTGTTGGTCAATAATACCACATACACAAATGCCATAAATATAGCCAGCCTGCTGGCAGACCGGTTCAGTGAAAACTTCACCACCCTGTCCCCCCATTAGTAAACTAGGGAATCCCCAGCACCTGCACCCTCCCTTCATCACCAGGGAGCAGGTCTTGAATGCCCTCTCGAAGGCAAAAAATAGTCTCCATGTGACCCAGCAACATCCCTGACTGTATCCTACATTAACTCAGGTATGAGCTATCTCCGCTCCATTAGACACTCTATTTAACCAAGGTCTGAGCACCGGCTTCATCCCAGCTAAATGGAGGACAGCCAGAGTCGTCCCTCTACACAAAGGTCGAGCATCCATTGACCCAGGCAGTTATTGGTCCATCAGCTTGACTAGCCTGATCTGCAAGGTCATGGAATGCATTATCATGAACCTTATAAACAAGGACATTGGCAACCTCCAAATACTTGACCTCCGCACAGTTTGGTTTTGTCAGAGGGAGGTCATGCCTGTTGAACTTGATCAACTTCTTTGAAACATTCCCCAAAGCCATGGACAGGGGGAAGACTGCACACAGCCTACCTTAACCTAGCCAAAGCCTTTGACACTATTCCCTACTCGGGCATAATAGATAAACTCTCCCAGCTGGGCATCAACCCGTTTGTTACCAGATCGGGAGCTAACTGGCTCACTGATGGAACCCACTCAGTCAAAGTAGGGGAAGCCATCTCTAGTAGTAGACCTGTAATGAGCGGTGTACCCCAAGGATCGGCCTTGGGGCTTGTACTCTTAGGGATATACTTTTCTGAGATGCAAGCCAAAACCAGTGGTCTGTGGCTGACCAAGTTTGCAGAAGACTGCAAGCTGGGCACTGTCTTAAATTCCCCCTGGTGATGTGAACTTCCTCCAAGAGGGCCTTTCCAAACTAATGACTAGTGCCAGAAGCATGGCCTCAAACTAAATGCCAAGAAATGCATCATTATCCCCTTTGGGGAAAATGTTATTCCCACTATTTATCCCATTAATAACATACTAAGCATGCAATCAGTCGTGAGGGATAGCACCTTGACTTTTGACCAGCATGTTGCCTTCGTTGTACGGAAGGCTTTCTATGTGGCCCATCTCATAAATAAAGGCATTTCATCCAAGAACAAGGAGGTCATAGCATTCCTGTACTCCTCCCTTATCAGACCCATTATCGAGTACAGCGCCCCCCTTCGGCATGTACCTTGCCAAGCACATGCAGTAGTTGGAGAGACCACAGAGGTTCCTGACCGAAAGTCCAGGATCTCAGACACCTATCCTATGCAGATAGGCTAGAAGCCCTATCCCTGTACTCAGTCTCATACAGACTGTTCAGAGGTGACTTGTCTGGCATACATGGTCATTTCAGTCCTAGCGTTAATGAAGTTGCTGCATTTCCATAATACAAACTCCACTTGTGCAACCTGCACGCAAGGCCTTAACCTGGTGTGAGACATTAATAGAACTTGTTGACTGGATAGATGTGTCCCAAAGACTCCTCCGTCTGTGGGATAGACTCCCTCTCCATGTCAACCAGAGTACCTCTCTAGCCCACTGTTAAGAAGAACCAGGACGACTGGGTGGGAAACCGCAAATACACCCCGGGGATCCCACCTGTGTCCCTGCTGGACAGAGGAAACCGGTGCTGACTTTGAGGGAACATGAGCGAAACTCTTGGCTAGTCTTATAAGGGCCTCTGGGCCAATAGCCTAGTATCATCCAATGATCCAGGACAGCTCCCAACAAATGGAAGGTACCTCCTGGGGTCATCAAAGAAATAGTCCATCTTTGGGGAACTCCTCATGAACATCTGATCTGATGTAATTTTCATTAGTTCCTCAACCTGTAGGTTTGGATCTGAACCTCGGATAAGATTTGGCCACTTTCTGTAGCGCTAGGATCAGATTCATCAGCTCCTGTCATACCCATAATGCCCCATTCCCCCAGATTACCTCAGATCTTGTTTGACGCTCATCAGGATGGATCGGGATTACGACTGTCTCGAGCTCTTAGTGGGTCAATGAGTTTTTGTACTTTTCTAGTCTAATTCATCATTTTCTCATTTTCTCATTTTTCTTCTTTCTAACCTCCCTTACCCTACTACATATATATATATATATATATATATATATATATATATATATATATATATATAAAAATATATTATTTAATAGGTAAATGTCTTTGAGTTTCTCTTTGTTGGTCCTTTCTGTCTGCTCTCCTGTATTCTCTCTCTCTCCTGTTGGAGACTTTAAAATGTCTGATAAACCAGTTGGCTTTAAAAAAATGCACTTCCTGTGTGCACAAGATTCCTCAGTCTGATGCCCACAGTGAGTGTGTTTACTGCTTAGGCCTTAAGCATTTTGAGACTCCTTGTTCTTTTTGCATGGGCTTTAACCAGCGTGCCATAAGTGACAGGAGGAATAAATTAATACTTAAAGGCCTCCTGCCTTCAGCTTTTTCTCTTCGCACTTCTACCTGAAGGGACTCAAACCCCCAAGAAACCAAAAGTATCCCGAGAACACCGTAAGTGTTCTCTGGATAAGGCTTCTCCACTACCTATGACTGAACTGCCAAAAAAGGTTCAGAAGACCTTTGAGCCTACACCTGCTGTAACTTTCTCCTCTATTTGCTATTAAGACCTCCACAAAGCCAGTCCCTTTCACTCTTGGATCTACTGGGCTCCAGCAATCACCTAAAATATTTTACAGGCCTTTCTCCACCTCCCCTTCTGTCAAGTCTTTCTGAAGCCAAGGTTGATAGAATCACGAGGAAATTTCTCAGGATACAAATCCAGGTGGAGTTTCCAGATCCATGAGACACACCCATCTGCCTTTATTCCAGTTTCTCCTTTTCCGATTTGACCACTTGTTTCGGAATCCTGGGATCCAAAGGCCCCGAGAGTTGAGACATCAGATCCGACATTGCCTATCACTTCGAACATCTCCCTGACCCGTTTGGCTTTGACCATGTTGGAGCAGAACGGCTCTTGGAGCTAAAGCCTTTGTCTGATCTGGGGGGTTGACTTCAGGTAAGTTTTCGGAGCTGTTGCTTCCCCTCAGAGCTTTGGCATTCAGCAGCTTGGCGCTGACTCTCCGCTCTGAGTGGGAGATCTGCTGTCCTCAGGGGTTGTCTGCTCTTTGAGTTTGTAATCTCACGTCCTTGGATCACTGTGTCCCATCCCTGCTTCCCTGCTTTGAATACTGTGCCCGCGTCCTCTCTCCTACCTCCTGCAGGACCGCCAGCTCAGGAGAGCTTCCAACCAGTTCCACTTTTGGCGCTCTCCATCTCCAAGTATCTCCCCAGAGCATCTAACTGAGGAGGCCCCTCAGAAGAGAGTGTGCAAAAGGAGGCATCTGGATCCCCCCCCCCCCCCCGCAGGAATTACTCACTGAGGACACTGATTTCGATGAGGGGGAAGGGTTCCCAATATCTCCACTTGAAGATAACTCTCTTGGAGACATGCTTGAAATTCTTCACCATAAAGGTAGATGGTCTGCCCAAAACCCTACCCAGGAGGAGTCTGTTTTTGGAAGCCTTTAGGTCTGGCCCATTTACATCTTGGATACCCCCCTCCCCCGACAGATGATTAACCTCTTTTCTCGCAGGACATGGAAGAAACCATACACTGTGGAACCGATCCCTAAATGATCTGACAAGATCCTCCATGTTTCCACTGCCAGGCATCATTGGCTGAAAGATATCCCTGTAGATGCCATGGTTATTGTGGCAGCCACCAAGGAGGAGCCAACAGAGGAAAGCGCCACTGTCCCATCCCCCTAACAGGGAGTCTAGGGCTTTGGACAGATTTGGGAAGTGGGTTTACGTGTCAGCAACCTTTGCATTAGGATTGCTGATCTACCTGGCACACTTCACCAGACTACAGAGAGACTTAACTAAGGAACTCTGTAGCTCTGCCCCAGGGTCCATGTCTGCAGAGGAACAGAAAACCCTTCCTCCAGAATGGTCACCCTGCTGTGTATCTCTAATGCATCCATGAGGCTTATCTCGCATACTGCAGAGGGTACCTCAAGGTCTGCTGGTTCAGGTATTGCTATAAGGTGTCATGCTTGGATGGGGCTGTGTGACTTTGCAGAATCTTTCAAGGCGTCCCTTTTGATGGATCGTCATTGTTTGACCTGACTATTGGAGATGTTGTCCTGTAGTGAGGAAGACGGACCTTGTCTGCCTTCAGAATTCGTTTTTCTACCCCACAGAGGCCTTTTTCCAGAGACCAGAGTGATGGTTAAAAAAATAGGGTTCAAAAAGTCTCAAGGTCCTTTTCAGGAATTGCAGGGAGATTCTTCCCTCTGAGGCAGAGGGGGAAACAATTATAATGGTAGACGCCAGCCACGTGGCGGGGGGGTGGGGGGGGGAGTCTGCATAATCAAGGATCATGACATTCTTTCTTTGATGGATCCTTTCAGCACTCCTGAGAGTTTGACACACACTGGAAACAGTTATGGGGGCTCTTATCCTTGCACCCAGATGCCTGGTTTAGTAATCACAATCAGTCATTGGATGCAAAGGATCATATCCAGGGAATAGTCTTTTCCAGTTTTCCAGATATCAAAATCAAGGATAAACCTCAATGATATCCCACCCAGTCAGAGATTTAAAGCAGTGTTACAAATTACAAAGCTGCTAGAAAGAGTAATCCAGGAGGTCCCACCAGACCACCTCAGATCTGGAGTCTACTCAAGGTTCTTATTAGTACCGAAGAACACAGGAGACCTCAAGCCAGTATTGTACTTAACATTCCTAAACAAATCCGTATAGATATTTCATAGTTTGTTATGGTCACTATTCAGTCCATTCTACCAATATTACAAAAGGATGACTGGATGTGTTCAATCGACTGTCAGGATGCATACTATCATATCGGAATGAACACCCACTCCAGAGGGTTTCTCAGCTTCTGGCTGGGGGACGGTCATTATCAATTCAGAGTACTTCCCCTTAGTCTCCCTATAACTCCCAGGGTGTTTACCAAATGTATGATAGTAGTAGCAGCAGTGGTCTTTGAGACCACAGGAATTCAATGCGTTTCCTTACCTAGACGACTGGCTCCTAACTGCATCAACCAGGCATCTACTATTACAAGCCAGGGACTATATTCTGCACCTATCCCCCTACCTTGGGCATCACGATCTACATGCAGAAATCACAACTACATCCCATACAGTTGAAAGACTTTTTATAGAAGCACATCTAGACACAGCCAGTTGCCTAGCCTACCTGCTTCTGGACATATCCACCTTAAGATCGCATATCAGACAAATTCTGAACATTCCCAATCCCCCAGCAAGTCTAGTCCTAAGAGCATTAGGTTCGAAGGCTGCCATGATAACCTTTATTCCAACAGCACACTTGCATATGAGAATCCTTCAGTGGGCACTGGCAGTTTAATGGTCTTTACATTTTTATCCACTGAATCACTCAATCAGATTGTCCCGAGTGTGCAAGGTCTTGCTTCTGTGGTGGCTCCACTTGGAAGAAGACAAACAAGGACTGATTGTTCTTCCTCCCCCAATGCCACATTGACCACGAATGCTTCCCAGCTGGGTTGGGGGGGGCGTTACCTGGTTTGGATGGTCCAAGGCACACGGTCAATACAAGAGGCCAATTTGCATATCAGTGTCCTAGAGATGAGAGCAGTGCTTCTAGTGTTGATAGCACTTCAGAGATTTCTCTGTCTAGGAACTGTTGCGATACAAACGGACAACATGTCCACGGTATGGTACATCAACAAGCAGGATGGAACCAGCTCTTACCCCCTATGTTGAGAAACAGTGATGGTTTGGCACTTGGGTATCTCTTCCACTTGCTTCCTAGTGGCAATGCACATTCTGGGGAAATCCAACATTCTGGCGCACAGGCTTTTAGAGTTAGGTCTCTAAACCAATCTGTGGGAAACATGATTTTCCACAAATGGAGTCAACCCTGCTGCAACCTCTTTGCATTGCCTTTCAACAACAAATGCAGCAGGCTCTTTGCCCCTGATACCTCCTCAGAGAAGTCACTGAGAGATGCTGTGGTCCATGTTTGGCTCTTCAGTCTTCTTTATGCTTGCCCTCTGCTACCCCTCACCCAAGTTTCGTCAAAGCGCAGATGTTGAAGAGCAAGGTGATCTTCATTGCTCCCTTTTGGCCTTGACAGGTTTGGTTTCCCTTCCTTTGGTCTTGTTTAATATGCTTTCCATGGACACTGGAACCGTATCCAGATCTCCTGTCCCACCCATCTGGGCAGACTCGCCCAGATCTTCCAGGACTTAAAACTGACTGCATGGTTACTCCAGTTCCAGCGATGGCTAGAAACACCAGGCTTTCTTCACCGGTTCAGAGGAATTTAATATCCTGACATGAAGCTTCTACTAGAAGAATCTCTAAAATTAAGTGTAAGAAGTTTTTGATGAGGGCTCGCCAAAAACATTTGGACCCTTTTACAGCTCTTGAAGCTGCAGTCCTAGACTTTCTTGCTTCAATTTTCCAAGACTGGGCACGTTTTTCTAGTATTAAGTTGCAGCTGGCAGCCACCTCAGATTACCACATCAATTCTTCATCTAAACTGTGCAAGACCTTCCTCAGGGGTACATTTTACTTAGACCTCCTGTAAAGCACCTATCTTCTCTTTGGGACTTAACCATGATGTTACAAATTCTTGTTCAACCCCCCTTTGAACCTTCAGACAAGGTAGACTTAAAATATCTTTCCTGGATGACTGCATTTTTGGTAGCCATCACTTCGGCTAGAAGGATATCTGAATTGCAAGCACTGTCTTCCAAACCCCCATATTTGATTTTTTCATAAAGATAGTGATCTTGCATTCTTTTTTGCCCAAAGTTGCCTCCGAAAACAGTGTCAATTAAGTTATCAACGTACCAGTTTTCTTCCCCAATTTCCAAAACAAGGGTGAATATACACTTCATCTTTTAGATGTTCTTAGACAGCTATGTTTTTATCTAGCTAGAACAAAATCATTCCAAAAAACTGACCAGCTGTTTGTCCCCTCCTCAAATGTTAGAATGGGAAGGCCAGTGTCAAAAATCACTTTGGCTAAATGTGTTACAGATTGTATGTCTCATGTATATTCTTCCAAAGGTATCCCTCTACTTAAGCTTGTCAAAGCTCATTCTACTAGATTTATCTCTATATCTCAAGCTTTCTGGTACAGAGTTTTGATTGAGCACATTTGCATGGCTGCTGCTTGGTCAAACCCCCTTACCTTTGATGTACATTACAAACTGGAAATTGTTTCTAGAAATAAAGCTGCTTTTGGTTCTGCCGTGCTCCAGAATGCCCTTCCATGAGACTGTCCTGAGGTTGCTATAGCTGGGGACTCTGTCCTACAGGTTGAGGAACGAATGAAAATGACAACATCAGATAAAAGAAGTTATGTACTCGCCATAATGTTTCATCTGTGTTGTCCATTTTCATTCTTCCTCTACCCCCCCCCACTCTTTCCCCCTGTCCATAACTGTGAAAGACCTGACTGATATGTCTATTGAAATGCAGTTCCTGCTCGAGTCCCTGAACTTTATTCTGTGTCTATTCTGTATATAGAGATAGACATTCTACCCTGTGTTGGCAGAAAACTCTGAGGTATGAGGTAATCTGGGCAATGAGGCATTATGAGTAAGGTAGGAGCTCAAGAATTGGATCCTAGGGCTGTAGAAAGTGGAGGAGTGTGGTCCAAGGTTTGGATCCAAACTCACAGGTTGAGCAAAAGAATGAAAATGGACAAAACGGATGGAACATTTTGGTGAGTACATAACTTTTTTAACCTCCATTTGCAACAGGCAGTTGAAGTTCTGCTCCAGGACTGTTTGTGAAAAGACCTAGAGGATAGGTTCTGCCTCATTCCTGTGGACTCAAGTGTACCTGTTTCCATTTCCACTGATATTCAGAATTATTTTAAAGATCCAGAAGTGATTATGAGAACTCCCTTTTGGCCCAAGCAACAGTGGCTGTCCCATCTTTTGAAAATGGCCACATTACAGAAAACTTTCTAGCAGGATATACTTACTTTCACACGTCAGGGGTCCCTTAATCCACCTCATCCTGAAATTTCTACAAATCAAAGCCTACATGTTGGAATTCTGTTAACTTTTTAGCACCTTTTCTCTGAAGGGGTGCTGCAGGTATTAAGGGAGACTAAAATGTGGCAATAGAAAATTGTATATGGCTAAATGGAAGTGATTTTTAAGTTGGTCCATACTGTGAGCCAAGATCTGCTGAAAGCACTTTTGGTTCTTCAGTATTTGTCTGGGTTATTCTCTGGTCTTTTTATTCTTCCATAAAGATTTATCTTTCTTCCATTTCTGCCCGTTTGCCCATCAGCCAGTGAATCCCCTTTTCTTCATCTCAAGTGAAGCAGTTTCTGAAAAGAATTCTGCATATTCAACCACCTATGAAGCAAGGTGGCTCCTCCATGGGATCTTAATTTTGCTCTTGAAAACTTTTTTTATTTTTGAACCAGCTCACTGCGTATTTGAAGTTTGTATCATGTAAAACAGCAATCCTCATTTTTCTGACTTTTGGAAGAGCATTTTCTAAGTTGCAAGCCCTTACACTGACTCAACTAGATCTTATCTTCTGCAGTCCTTTCTTTATGCCCAAGGTGTTTTTGGAGTTTAGTCCAAATCAGTCCATTCATCTCATAGGTAGGTACTAGGCTATTGGCCCTAGGGCCTATTTAAGCCTAGCCAAAAATGTGCCCTGGCTTTCGCCACCCAAGAAAATTATTTTCCTGTGCCCCTGTCGAGCAGAGCTGCAGAAGTGATCCCCGGGGTGAATTTCCCATCTCCCATCCAATCATCATGATTTTTCTTGAAGAGTGCTAACGAGGAGCTTAGTTTGACAAAGGTAGTCTGTTCCAGAGTATGGGAAGTCTCTGGGACAGGAATGTATCCCTCCAGCATGTTCTGTTTATTGTGGTGACAAGGTTTAGGTTCTTAGAGTGTGTAGCTCAGTGGAATTGGGATTTCTTTAAGTGGAGCATGTCCAACAGCTCTGGGTTTGACATAGCTTTGTATGTTAGGCAGAGATCGCCTCTGAGTAGGCGATATGCGATGGAGTAAAGCTGGAGTTTTTTGAGACAGCCTGCGTAGGGCATCTGTTTGAGGCCAGTAATCCTCTTTGTGAGGTATTTCTGTGGCCTTTCCAGTTGTAGATGTCTTGTGAGGTACATACCAAAGGGGTGTTATACTCTATAATGGGTCTAATGAGTGATGAGTAGAGGGGAACAATGACCTCTTTTTTTTTTTTTTTTTTCTGGATGAGAAACCTTTTGTGATGAGCCGATCCACGTAGAAGGATTTCTTGACCACTGTGGTGATGTGATTATCAAAGGAGAGACTACTGTCCACCTGTGTCCCAAGGTCTCTTATCACATTTTCGGCATTAAGTAGACTACCAGCTATGTGGTAGTTCATGGGTACAGAGTTTTTACCAAAGGGGATGACAATACACTTTTTGGCATTGAGCTTCAGGCCATGTCTTTGACACCAGGCATCTGTCTCAGTGAGGCCCTTTTGTAGTATGTCCACATTGTTTGGAGTTTCGATTATGGCTCCTAGTTTGCAGTAATCTGCAAACTTTGTTAGCCAAAGACCTTCTGTGTTAGCCTGTACTTCAGAGAAGTAGATACCAAACAGAAGAGGACCCAGGACTGAACCCTGTGGTGCTCCACTTGTCACTGGTCTGAAGTCGGATTTGGGGTCTGCTACTTTTACAGTGTGGGTTCTGTCAGTGAGCCATTTGGCAACCTATCTTGACAGTGATTTATACCTAGTTTAGTGAGCTTACCTATAATCCCAGAGTGGGGGATGGTGTCGAGCCTTGGTGAGATCTAGATAAGCTGTGTGAACCACCTTACCCTCATCTATGGCTTTGGTGACTGCTTCAAAGAAGTCAGTCAGGTTTAGGAGACATGATCTGCCTTTTACAAATCCAAACTGGGTAGGGTCCAGAGTTTGGAGATTACCAATGTCTTTGTTTATGAGTTCCATGACGATATGTTGCATGGCCTTGCAGACCAGGCTTGTCAGGCTAATGGGGCGGTAGTTCCCTGGGTCTGTCATTGCTCCCCCTTTGTGGAGTGAGATTACCGTCGCGGTGCACCATTCACTGGACACAAAGCCTGAGGTGAGGCTATAACTGAACATGGTACTTGGGTAGGGTGCCAGTTCATTCTGTAGTTTGTATAGAATGCAGCTTGGGATATTGTCAGGTCCCATGGATGCTGTGTTCTTGGCTTTGGAAAGTGTTTTTTTTTTTTTACCTGTGCAGCCGTGATTACAGGAACTTTGCATTCTTCCAGTATAGAGATGGGCCCTCTAGGGGGTGAGAGGGGGGTAAAGTTAGCACTGAACCTATCTGCCAGGATGTTGGCAATATCAGTTGGTTCTGTATATTTAGTGCCATTGTGCTGCAACTCGGAGCAGATCTGAGTGTTGCCATTGAGATTCTTGACATAGCTATAGAATGCTTTTTGGTTGTCTTTAAAGTCAGTGGCAATTTTGTTTTCGTAACTAGCTTTGGAGGATTTTGAGGGATCTCAGCTTCTTACTGAGGTTGACCAGGGAGTTCCTCCAGTCATGGGATTTTACCCCCCCCCCCCCCCCAACAGTTTCTTCTTCTGTTGTAGAGTTTGTTTATGGCAGAGGACAACCAGACTGGCTTCCTTTTTTGAAGGATAGCATCTTGATTCTATTAGGGATAGCATGATCCATGCACTTGTGTAAGTGCTTATAAAGTGCATTTCTGTGGGATTCAGCAGTTGTACCTCAATTGTCCGTCTGCATGGGTGTCATGGTTTGCCACTTCTGTCTTAGTAAGTGTGAAGTTGACTTTGGAGAAGTTTTTTATGGTGGTTTCCCTAATTGGGGTTGGGGGCGGGATGTGGATGTCTAGGGTGATTAGCTGTGGTCAGATTGACTAATGAGGATTTGACCTCGGGTGTGGAACACCGGTTGCCCATGTTGGTAATGACCAGGTCTAGGATATTGCTGCCCCTGGTGGGGATGTGAATAAGTTGATCCAAGGCATTGGAACTTATGAATTCCAGAAAACATCGAGTAAAAGAGTTGGTACATGAGTAGTTTTCCCAGTTAATGGTGGGGTATTTGAAATCGCCCAGTATTAGGGTGTTAGGTTGTACTCTAATACTTTTCAGTGTATCAAGAAGTGAGGATGGGAATCCTGGGGCATATGGTGGGGGGTATGTAGCAAGCTACAGTTTGGATTGCAGTCTTGCCCAGAGTTAGTTGCACTTGGATAATCTTGGATGCATTATGCTGTGCAGCTAGCCTGGAGGTTTGGATATCCCTAATGAATATGGACACGCCTCCACCTTTAGTGCTTCGTTATGGGTTAGGTGGCCGAAAGTTGTGATATGAATTATAGCCTGGTAATGCAGGTGTGCTCTCTGGAGCTTTGAACCAGGTCTCTGTCACTGCACAGATGTCGATGTTCTCCATTTTAAGGAATGCCTCGATTGAGTGGTTCAAGGAGTAGAGATGTGGGCATCGTGTCCCTAATTTTATGCTAATATGAGATGTGTGTGTGTGTGTGTGTGTGTGTGTGTGTGTATATGTGTATATATATATATATATATATATATATATGTGATGATGGTCCTATCTCACCTTCATTCTGTACTAGTAGGGTTCAGAACTGTTCATCGGTTCCGACTCTGCCTATGCAAAACTCGAGGACTTCCACCGGCACGTGGCTCTAGCTCTATCCCAACATGCTTAGGGAAGATTACCCAGATCTCGTTTGCTGCTAAACAAGATCTGGTGCTTCCATTCAGGCTCTGGCTAAGTGGAAATATTTTTTTCTGTTTCATATTGTTCAAATTGCTCTCTTTACCGTTTTGAAAACCATTTTAGAGTGTTAGCTTAGCTCTGACTCACTCAGTGTTCTTTATTGTTGGCTGTTTACTGTGGCCATCATTTCTACATCTAGGCCTTCTTCATTGTTTCTCTAATGTTCCTATCCTGGCTATCCTTTCTCAAATTATCCAAGCTCGTTTGTTAGAGAGCTTGGAGAAAAGTCTTGATTTCTGTGTTGACTCGTTTGTTTTTTTTTCTTTTTCTCCATTAGCTCATTTAAGTTAGAGGGCTACCGTTGGGCTATTTAAATTAGAAGTCCTTCCTTCCCTTTTTGTATTTTTCCCTTTCTAGTAGACGCAAGTTTGTTGAACTTGGAGAACTGCTCCTCCTTGTCTCTGTTTTCATATACAAAATTTGGGTTGCTATTGTGGTTTAAAAAAAAACAAACTTTTTTTCTACTACTGTTGTTTTAGTGGTTGATTGTTGTTGATAGTGCTATTAATACACAGTGTACAAAGATTCAAAAGAATCAAAACCCTCTAGGTTTAAGAAATAAAGGTAGCCAGACAATGTCATTGTCAGATGGCCATACTAGTTATGTTTGTTTAGGTACAGTCCACCTTCAGGAGTCGTGTTTTTTGTCATGCCTTTAGTTCCAGAGTTTTGCTGGAAGGAAAACTCAAACTTATATTAACAGGGTTATTAAAGACGCCTTTCTCAGAGGCTATGGAAGAGAGACTGACTACGTCTAAGTCACCAAAATCCCTGTCTTCCAGGTCAGAGAAGTCGGGAAAGAAAACATCTACCTCTATTCCTCATTTGGAACCAACCAAAAAAGTAGCAAAAGGTTCATCCTCTGACCCGAAGGCTTTCGGGCCCGAAAAATCTTCCTTCTCTGCTCCTACTGTGGCTTCAGGGCTGATGGAGTTACAGATTCGGAGCCTGTCCCCAGTTCTGGAACAGTTTCTCCCCAACTCTTACATCTCCTAGCCCCTCCTCTCGATCCTCCAGGAACCTCTCAGGCGACAGTGTGGACCATGTGATGAGACTTTTGTACAGGCACTGGAGCTGGCAAAGTTGCTGTAAACTCCAACCCAGAGGGATTCGGAGCCGACAAAGACTACCTCCCCTTCATCGATTCCTCCGACCTGATCTGGGACTTCGGAGCCTGAATGCCTTGATCTGATTTGAAGTGGAATGGTTGGTGCTAAGGCCTGCACCAGGATCTTTGGGCCTGACTTCTGCTCCAACTGCCTCTGTTCCATCAGAATTTGAGGAGTCTAGGAACAGACGTTCTCCGCTCGGGTCCGGACACAGGAGTCTGATTGGACAGCTGTCTGATCCGAACTTGCCTCTCAGGGCTTTGACATGGGTGTACTCTGCTCCTGCATCGGCCTCTGAGCCCAGTGTCTTGGCTCTGGTGATGCCTTCTGGTTCTTTGGAGCCAGAGGCTTTTTGTATCAGTGCCGGTGGGGCTTTTGAGCTGATGAGTGCTGGCATCATGGACAGCTTGCATGTCAGATTCGGTTATTCTTCCCCCTAGAGTGCCAGTGTCTGTCTCAGTGCCATCGCATGCACACAGACGAGATCCAAAGCCTCAGGATGCCCTATTGGGTGAAGCTGTCTCTCCCAAAACCTCTCCGGATTATCTCTCCAAAGAGGTCCCTCAAAAGCGATTATGCAAGAGGAAGCATTTAGACTCCCCAGAGGAGTCCATCACATCCGATACGGACCTCCATGAGTCAGAAGGGTCCCCCTAGTCACCCTCTGAGGATGTCTTCTTTGCGAACATCCTAGAAATAATTAAGAGTTGGCTGGAAGCCCATCACCCCTTCTGAGGAGGAGTCTGTATACCTGAAGGCTTTCGGTTCTCGCTCTTCCACCTCTTGGGTGTCTCCACCATTCGACCAACTCATGAATGTAGTTGGTCAAAAGGCTTGGGAATATCCAGACTCAGTGGAACATGTTCCTAGGTGGCCAGATAACTTCATCATTGCACCTTCGGACAAGGAGTTCCTTAGCAAGGGTGTCCCAGTAGATGCTATGGTGGTGGTGGCGGCAGCCACCAAGGAGGAGCTTTCATAGACATCCTCTGTCTATCCGCCGAACAGAGAGTCTCGTAGGATGGACAGATATGGAAAGCGCACCTTTTCTTCAGTGTCATTTGCTCTCAGGTCGCTGAACTATCTCACCCATATTACTAGGCTTCAGAGGGATCTCCTGAAGGAGCTAGGAGATGCCCTCCAAGGTGCTGTAGCTGCGGGGGTTTCAGACGAGGTTTCCTCTCAGTTCTCCACCTTAAATTCAGTGGTAAACTCCTCCAGTAGGCTCATTTCATATGCAGCTGATGGTGCTAGTAGGGCAGCAGGTACAGGAATTTCTTTAAGGAGACATTCCTGGATGCGCTTATATGATTTCACTGAGCCCTTTAAGTCTTCCTTTATTGATGCTCCTTTTGACGTCTCATCCTTGCTCGGGCCAAAAGTTAGAGAGACTAACCAGGTGTGAACAGGAAGGAAAGACACTCTCTGCCACTGGAGTCCGTTTTTCCCTACTTATCAGACCTTACCACAAAGGTCAGAAGGGGGGGAATGTGGTTTTGAAAATCCCAGAGTGCTTTCCAGGACACAGATGGTGATCATTCCCCCAGGGACAGAGGGGAAGTAACAATGGGAGATGCCGACTATGCGACAGAGGGGGTCCGCAGCACCAGGGCCGCAGGTACTCCTTCCTTTGTAAGCCCCCTCAGCTTTCCTGAAAGGAGGCCAGTCTGTCCGTCTCTGGAGGTAGTCAGGGCTTGCTTATTTTTGTACCCAAGCACCTGGCTCGAAATAAGACGTATGGGTACAAACGATCGTATCCAGAGGCTACTACATCCCCCCTCCTTAAAAACAAAATCCATCCCAGATGTTCCACCGAGTCAAAGGGATCACGCAACTCTAGAAATACAAAAGTTGCGACACAAGAGTCATCCAAACTGTTCCTGCAGACCAGATTGGATCTGGAACTTGCTCAAGGTTATTTTTAGTTTCAAAAAAGACAGGGGACTGGAGACTCATTTTGGACCTCAGCAGACTGAATAAGTCTGTGAAGAAATCAAAGTTCCGGATGATGACACTGCAGTCAATACTTCCCTGCCCGGGAAAAGACGAGTGAATGTGCTCAGTAGACCTCCAGGATGCATACTACCACATAAAAATAGACAGGCAATCTAGGAGTCATTTGTGCTTTTAGCTGGGAGCCAGTCACTGCCAGTTTTGAGCTCTGCCCTTTGGTATCACTACAGCCTCCAGTGTGTTCACCAAATGCATGACAGTAGTCACAGCTCACTTGAGGCACCTAAGATTCCGAGTGTTTCAGTACCTAGACGATTGGCTCCTAACTGCCACCACCAAGCATCTACTAACAAGAGCGAGAGACACCGCCATACAGCTTTGCTCTCACCTAGGGATCAGAAGAAATTATGAAAAATCTGCCTTGTTGCCATCTCAGCATATCATCTTTATAGGGGCAGGTCTAGATACAAAACAAATGTTGGCCAAGTTTCCCCCCAGAAGAGTTCAAGTCTTGCATCGTCAAAAATCTACTGTCCAGAAAGAAACGTGCAAGCAAGGACAGTCTTGAAAGTTTTGAGCACCAGGGTGGTAGCAATAACCTTGATACTGTTCGCACGCCTGCACATGAGAATTTTGCAGTAGCTGCTGTTAACTCACCAAATTATTATTACAGAATCTTGCAGGAAAGACCTTCGTTGGTGGCTTCATTCCACTCATATGACCGTAAGCTGTCTGTTTCCACAACCTTTGGCCACAGTGACCATAGATGTTTCCCAGATAGGGTGCGGGAGGCATTATCTGAGAAAGACAGTCCAGGGCACTTGGCAGGATCATGAGACCCACTTGCTTATCAACGTCCTAGACATGAGAGCGGTGCTTCTAGCATTGTAAGCATTCCAAGACTCCCTTCCACTAGGAACAATTGCGATACAAAAGACAACATGTCAGCGGTGTGATACATAAACAAATAAACCAGGAGGAACCAAGCCTTACTCCCTCTGTCAAGGGGCCCAAATAGTATGGCAATGGGCAGTCTCTTCCCAACATTTTTTGACAGCAATGTACATCCTGGGGAAATCCAACGTGATAGGAGATAAACTCAGCAGGGCATTTCTGATGCCTCATGAGTGGTCCCTAAAACAGGAAGTAGCGGAAAATATTTTCCACAAGTGAGGCCAGCCTTACTGCAATCTTTTCGCCACATCCATGAATGCCAAGTGCAGCAGCTACTTTGCCCTGATCCTCACCCGGGCAGAGTCACCAAGGGATGCAGTCATACACGGTTGGCCCCCATGTCTCCTCTGTGCTTTTTCCCACCCCTTTCCTTTAATTCCCAAAGTCCTTCAGAAAGCCAGCAATTTGGGAAGGCGTTTGATACTAAGTCACCCCATACTGGCCTCTTCAAATATGGTTCCCCTTTCTTTGGCCCATCTCCAGATGATCTGACTCATTCGTCAGGGGAAACTCCATCCATTGGTTCAAACCCTTAAGTTGACAGCTTGGCTGCTCCAGTTCCACACACAGCCAGGCTTCCTGACATTTCCCCTTCGGTGAAACATATCTTGATTTCATCTCATAAGTCTTCAGCCAGGAAATTGTACTCAAACAAATGGAAAAGATTTTCCTGTTGGACATTCAGTAATCACATCGACCCTTTCACTGCTCTTGTAGCATCTGTATTGGACTTCTTGGCAAATCTTTTTCATGAAGGTACAGCTACTATTAGAGTTCAGCTAGTGTCCATATCCAACTACCATATAGGAGAAATGGGACTAAAAATAATGTCCCATAGACTTCCTTCAAGGGTAATGTTTTGTTCATGCCTCCCATCAAAGACCCCCCCCCCCCAGCGTCATAGGACCTAAACTTTGTTTTATCCAGTTTGATTCTTCGCCCCCCCTTTGAACCTGCATCATCCTGTGATCTAAAGTTCTTAATGTGGAAGACCACCCTTTTGGTAGCCATCACTTCTGCTAAAAGGGTATCAGAACTGCAAGCATTGTCAGTAAGGCCCCCCCTTACATGATTTTCCACAAGGACAGAGTATGTCAACAAACCCATCCTTCCTACCCAAAGTGTGCTCAGAATCTAATTTGAATCAATCTATAGACTTAACACTTTTTCCCCCCAACCAACAGGGCAGAGTATAAACTACACCAGCTAGATATGCATAGGCAATAGAACAAAGGACTACAGGAAATTGGACCAGTTATTTGTATAATTTTCAGACAAAAATAAGGGTGCTCCCACATCAAAGGTCGCACTTTCAAAATTACTTACAGATTGAATTGCCTTCACTTACTAATCTCAAAACAGAGAACTTCCTGGAAAGGTAAAAGGTCATTCTACAAGGGCTATAGCAGCCTCATCTGTCTATCAGGCGAGACTACCTATGAGTACTATTTGTGCCACAGCAGCATTGGTAAAGCCTTATACCTTTATCACTCATTACAAAGTGGATTTGGCCTCCAGGAATAGTGCCTACTATGGGTCCACTGTTCTGAAGAATATTCTCCCTTGAGCCACTCAAGAAAGATGGTGCCAGGGACGCTGTCCCAACCAGTACAGAATGAAGGCGATTTAGGACATCATCACATAAAGAAGTTATGTACTCAACATAATGTTCCATGTTTGTTGTCCATCTCTCCTTCATTCTTGCGTCCCACCCTCCATTGTTCCTGGAGGACTAGTTAGTTGTGATTAGAATATAATGTTCTCTGACTCTCCATTTGTCTGTTGCATATGTAAATAGTTTCTTATTAGTTTTGAATATCTGCAAACAAGATCTGGGTAATCTTCCCCAAGCATGATGGGATAGGGCTACAGGCATGAGCCGGTGGAAGTCCTTGAGCTTTTGTATAGGCCGAGTTGGAACCAATGATCGGTTCCAAACCCAACCAGTACCAAATGAAGGTGAGATGGACAACACACATGGAACGTTATGGTGAGTACATAACTTCTTTTTTTAATTCACCATATAGTGATTGTTGAAACAACTATAAATGCTATATAGATGATGTGTATATTTTGGATAGGAAATGAAATGGTTTTTAACAAGTTTTTAGGGTATATCGAAAGCGACACTACATTCTTAACGTTCACACACACCATTTTGTTATGATAGAGTGAATTTTTAGCTGTTACTGTACATAAGGTGCAGCATGAAAAGAAATTCAAATCTACTTTATATAGAAGAGATTTTTTTTTCTAACTCTTTACCTACAGTTTGAGTGAGCATGCCATACAACAAAAAAAGTATAGTTAAAGGTCACTTTATGAGAATAGCATGCTTGGTCTTAGAAGAAGATGACTAATGATGAGGTTGGAAAGGAAATTAGTAAAAATAAATTTCCACCCATGTTAGTTAAAGGAAATTGATGTTTTACGAACTGGGACTAATGGGGAAAAATGTATGAATAGGCTAACACACACAGAGGGGGGATTATGGAGATGCCTTTGTTAATGACATTTACTTCAGATGCTCATTGTATTAGGAATACAATAAATTATAACTGGAATTTGTTTCTGAAGTGTCCAGACTTCCCAAAGAATTCATTCACACCAATTACCTTTGTTTATAGAAAAGGACAAAACATGAAAGATATTTTTGAAAGTAAAAAGTATTCACTAAAACAAAGCAGAGACAAAAGAGCAGGTACCTTTTAAATGTGGGTCTTGTGCACAATGTTAAGTATATTGTAAACTAAACAAGGATCAAGTACATTTAAGTTGCAGGAATAAGATTATTAGTAACAAAGATTTTAGCTGCAACATCACAGGACTCTCATATATTGTTTCATGTAATAAATGCCCTAGTTTTTATGTAGGGAAAACAGTGTATGCTAATAAAAAGAATCTGTGAGCACATGTATGAAATTAAGAGAGAAATGGAAACATGTTTAAACATAAACTGGAATGTGAGAATAGTGATCATTCTTTGTGATAGGAGTAGTAGACAGAGTCCCTAAGGGTGGACACTGGGAAACAGAATATCGAGATTATACTGGCAGGCGTGCCTTTGTTGAAGGTTGGGCGTCGGGCTGGCAACTCGACGCAAAAAAAAAAAAAAAAAAAACTGCCAATCATTAGCGGACCAGAGTTCCGCTGTGGCGACCCCTAACTGGGAAAAGCCGAAAGACAAGTAGCAACAAATGGCAGCTAGTGTTGGATTCTGCTAATAAACCTGGTTTAAATGGAAATATCTCTGTAGCTCAAGTACTTAAACTAAGAGCTGCCAGGTTATATATAATAATATACACTACAGTATTCCTTATATATATATTTTTTCTGTTTTGTCTATTTTACCTGGGTACATGTGCAATATAAATAGGGTTCCTGATGTTTTTATTTAAGTATATTTATATTTTTTCATGATTTTGTACAAGTTTTTGTCTTTGGTACAGTTATTTCTCTGTATACCCAGATTTATTTATAAATGGATTTTAATATTTTCAAACATGTATATCATCTTATTTTTTTACTTCTTATAGAATGCCGCTCTAAGAAAATGAAGGTGGATGATTTATGTACCCAAAAAGAAATTATCTTATCAATTTCACTTGTTATATAATAGATAAGTGAGATAGTAGTTATTTCTGAAGAAGTCCTATTGTTTTAGGATGAGAATGTCATGTTGTTTTTGTATTAAAATCTTCATTTGTGTTACATTGGTGGACAAGTGGCTTCCAGTAGAACTGTTAGAGTGGAATGGTTAGTTCATGTGCAACCTCCTGATACTTTGGGATTTGGTGACTTTGGTTTGCACTCGTTTCCTTCTCCTGCTTTTTTGGTTATTTGTCTAATATAGCTTTGACTGCTGCAGCAGTGATCTCATGATAAACACAGTACAGCTCAGCTGTGTAAGTAAACTTCACATAAACCATAAATGTTTGAATAGACCACTGTTGCAGCACTAATGCCCTCCTCCCATGTTTTTTTGCTAGGGCAGGGGGCTTCCTTTTTTCTTCCCCTTTTCTCGTAGTAGAACTCTTTTTTTTTGGGCAGGGCTCTAGCCCCTCTTAATTTTGAAATGTAGAAACTCCGAAATTTGGTTCTTGCACATCTGGTTTTATACCTCTTCACCATTGAGCTGTGACGGTTGTGTTGGCTCGTGGAAGGTGTCCTAAAGCTTTAGAAGCTGGCCAAATGTCCAATCCTTGGCATGATTAAGTTTTTATAGCTTAGGCTACTAAACAATGATCTGTTTGATAGTCTGTTATAGTAAGTTTACTTGCACAACTGTACTTTCCCCTTGGATAACCCCAAATTTTGGAAGCTAAGATGAGTGGCCTGCAGCCATCGTGTCCTTGCCAGTTAAGGCCTTTTAAGCAAACTTTATGGATGGTCTTTTTTTTTTTTTGTTAAATCAAGGCAACTACTAAAGCTGTACAAATCTCACCAGGTACAGTGATGACCTTAATGAAAAAGGCATGTTAAGTGCTAGTTTTAGTAATTAGAATTTCTAGTCAGGAGACTTCCCAGCTAGATATTAGGGTTCTGCTGTGTTTGTAAAAAGGCGGCTTTCTCTTCTCTGCAATTCAGTTCCTGGTTGAAGAAACCGAGGTCTTTGACCACATGTGTGCAGCATCAGCCATCGCACTTAGGATAGTTTTTATTTGAGCCGTATAGTGGAGTTCTCACTGTGCATATTTGAAATAACCTCCAGCATGTGTTGCCAGATGGACCTGTTAAAAATAAATGTTTGCTCTAGTCTTCTATTCTGGCTGATGATGGCCATCCTTGCAATGTGTGCAACCTTCATTGTATTGAAAGGTTTTTCAGAACTACAGCTGTACACATTAATCTACAGTTCCCTGACTGACTTAGATTTATCAGTTTCCCATAAAACATCAAGGTGAGTTTTATGTACCTCCATTTTTATGGTCCTAAAATATTTGGCTTGGAAATTGCACATATAGAGAAGACGAATAGAAAGATAAAACTTGACTACAGTCAGCATTTTTAGTTTTACTTCCTGCAATTTTCATTCTATAAAATTCAAGCGTTCATGTCTGTTGTAGTTTTGATGTTGATGACAACAGAGTACTTTGGCAAGGGGGCCCAGTAGGTAGGGCTTGTTTTAGAGAGTTTTTGACTTGGGTTGTCTGCAGTAATTGAGCAGTGTTTGCCTCCTGTTAAAGGGGGAGGAATTAGCCACCGTCTTGGAAATTTCCAAGTTGCTCACCTCTGTAGGCCAAGTGAGTGGTTCGTTATTTCCTTAGCTGTTGGTGTGGGACAGATGGGTTGGATGTGGACTATTGTATCCAAGCTATTAAAGGATTTCCTTTTTCTGAGTCAGTGTTCCTAACTTGCGCTTCCCCCTGATCTGGTCAGCGGAAAGCATATAAATTTAGAAATGTATTCTCTCTTGGAAAAAGATCCGGGCAGTAGCCGCAAGACTAGAGTTGAGGGTACTCCATTTTATTTCCAGTTTGTTGTTCTAAACGAGGCAAAGGGGGTCAAACTCGTAATCTTGAGTGGCCTAAATTTATTCAACAACACCTTCTGCGTAGGCTTTAATAATTGTAAGCACCTTTATTTAATTTTCACAGTTTAAACTATGGCATAGTGCACAGATTGATTTTGATGCATCTGTCTGTCTATATCTCTGTCTCTCTCCCTCCATCCATCCTTTGAGTTAGTCCCTCTAGGCTGTTGACTACTTTTCAGGGGAGACCCAAGGTGGTGATATTTATACTGCTAGGGGAAATTTGGCAAAGCACTGGGAAATCAAATTTCTCTCTTGGTTAAGTGCACAGGGTTTTCCTCATATAGATCACTGTTGCAGTCCTACCTCTTGTGACTGGCCAGCTTTGAAAGATTAAGGTAATTTTCTACGTACCCTGTTAGGAGCTCCATAAAAAGAAAGAATGAAAATGTACTTGGAGGTTTTTTTGCAACTGAAAAGTGCTGTTTTGGCAGGCATTTTGGAATTGCCAGCCTGGTGGTGATCTTTCAAGGCTGAGCAGATTGTGTCGAAACCTTCCACTATATTTTTTCTAAGAAAAAATTTTTTCTATTTATAGATTTTTATTTTGTTTTATTTGCATTAAAATTGTCATTATGTTTATAAGGGTGTGTTTATGTAAATGCTTAGTTAAAGTTTTGTATGAAAAAAAATTCATTTTTTGAATAAAATTTGTCAGGTTGTGTGTGTTTAGGGCAAGATATACTGTGTGTTTTTGTGTGTGAGGAATTGTCTAGTTTACTTACCTTAGGACCAGTTCTGTACTTTGCCTGTTATCAAGTAGTCCAGGCACTGTTACCCGGCTTTGAGGTCTCTCTCAAGGCTTGCCTATGGAGCAACCTTCGGTCTCTGAGATTTTTACCTTCTTCTGACAGCTAGATGGAGACCCTTGTCAGGGTGTCTTCAGGTGTCATGTCTGTTCCTAATACGCCTCCGCTGTTGGTGAGTGACACAGCTGTGGCTACTCATTGTTACTTAGACTAGACTGTTCCCCCCCTGGTTTTCTTTATCTAGCAGAAGTAACCACCCAAAACTGGGGGGATAGCTAAGGTCTTAGTGGGCAAGGGAGAGCTGCTCTTGTCTGTGTTGGCTGAATAGGCAGGTGAAGTTTCTTAATTTAACCAGAATAGGGAACCTGCTTCTGAGATTGTTATGCCTTCTGAGAGTCTTGCCTTTTCTTTTCCAGTGAGATTCACAGGAAAAGTGAACATTGTGAGAGAAACTTTGTTTCCTGTTTTCTTTGCCATTTGTTTCATTAGGCAAGAAAAGGTTGTTATAGGTAGGTATACCTTAATCAGCCGCTGTTCCTCCTTTGCTGCTTGCTGTAGAAACTGATCTGAAGTAGTTTACTTCATTTGATCTTCAACCTGTGGGTATTTGGATCCACATTGGATCCGAGACTGCCACATCACCAGCATCTGATCTGAGATCCAAGCTCCTCCACGTACCCGTAATGCCCTTTCATCCCCTTCCTTCCCTCAGATCTCGTTTGACGCTTTCCAGCCCAGCAGCATGGTCTCGAACTCCAGGTGTATAGTGGTTGTTTGGTACGTGTCTGGCTTTTTGCATAGCTAGTTTCCCATAAAATGTTTACCTTTACCTCCCATACACACGCATCGACTGTTAGAAAAAAAAAAAAAAAGTTAGTGTTTCCCTGTGTTCCCCTTCTCCACCCAGTTAACCCTAGTGTGTGTGCGTGTGTGTGTCCCTCCTTAGACATGGCTGATGTACCGAAGCCTGTCTTTAGGAAATGTACAGTGTGTGGCCACAAACTTTCCCTGGCTGATGGCCACAGTCTGTGCATTTTTGTTTAGGCGTGGCCCATCTAGATATGGCCTGTGCAATTTGCGCAGGATTTAATCCTAGAGCACTCAAAGACCGGAGGGCTAAGTTAATAAAAGGCCTTTTATCAGCATCTGGGATGGCTGTCCTCACTTCGTCTTCCATGGTAGCAGCCACTACAGTTTCTTCTCCCTCCCAGGCCTCCAGGGCTCAAACCTCTGTCTCTAGGCCTTTGGATTCAGACATGAGGCACAAAGATAGGCCCAGGAAGTGGTCCCCTGACTGCTCGGTGCAGTCAGAGCCTCCATCCAAGTTCAAAACTCCTCCCAGGCCCAGCACCCCTTGGCTTCGTTCTTGGAGGTTTTCACTGGAGCTGAAGGTGCCTCGGCCTCCTAAGAGAGCCTTCCCTCACCGGCACACCCAGCTGGTGTCTGTGACTTCATCGTTCTGTTCCACCCACAGTCTAAGTGAATTATAGATGGACAGGATAATGCGGAAGTTTATCTGCATCCAGATGGGGGTGTTATCAGTCCCCTCTCCCTACGGAGAGGAAGTTCTCAGCCCTTATTTGCCCCCATTGCTCCTTCTCCAGTCCAGCCCTTGGATTTGGAGTCCTTGGTTACGAGAGCTCTCCGGGTCAGAGAGCCGACACTGACGGTACCTAGTACTTCAACACTGGTCATGACCTTGAGCGGGTCGGATCCGAGCTCTCGGAGCTGTAGCCTTGGTGTCGGATCCGAGGGGGTGCAGTTGGGTCTGAGTTTGTCGGAGCGCAGCCTCCCCCTCGGCATCTCTATGCCTGTGGGCTCTGCTCTGACTCCCTCATCGGATCCGAGGAGAGTGCCTCAATTGTTTGTTTCCCAGGATGTCTACTCCTCCTCTGCATTTGATGTGGTGGAAAGGGTCCTCTCAAGTGGGTCGAGGCCTCTGACCATCTCCTCTTCGGAATGCGCCCTGACACCCTCTGTTCGGCTATAACCATCCTGTCATCTCAGGGACAGCCCGTGCATGATGTGCCCCGGGGATCACCCATTAGGCAGCAAACCCCAGTTTGCGAGTCCCTCCCAAGAGAGAGTACCTCTGAAGAGGTTCCTCGCAAGTGCACCTGTAACAGGAGGCACTTGAACTTCTCCCCAAAATCCCTCACAGATGACACAGACTTGGAAGAAGGGGAAGGTTCCCCCAGGTCACTCCCCAAGGATGTCTTCTTTGGAGAAATTGTGGAAATACTATGCCAAAGAGGTGGGTAGTCCAGCCAAAAACCGACCCTGGACGAGTTTGTGTACCTGGAGGCATTCAGCATGGGCCCATCTACCTCCTTGGTGTACCCCCCCCCCCCACCTATCCACTGGTGGACCTTATTACATCTAGGGCATGGAAGGAACCAGACACCATGGAGCCAATTCCGAAAAGACCGGATAAAGTCCTTGCCCCCCCCCCACAGGACAGAGCCAGCTGGAGTAAGGGGTCCTCAGTAGATGCTATTGTGGTGGCACCTAACACCAAGAAAGAGCTCGCTCAGGAGATAGCTCTGTGGTCTATCCTCCTGACTCTGATGGATCATCTGGGGAAGCGAGTTTATACTTCAGCCACCTTTTCCATAAGGACGCTTAACTGTGTGGCACATATTTGACTTCAGCGAGACTTGGTCAAGGAGGTCACTAAGTCGCCCCCAGAGCCCACGTCAGCCGAGAGTATGAAAATTTTTTCTGCATGCATGGCCGTTTCAAAGTGGTCATGAATACGTCCATGTGTCTCCTTTCCCATGTCAAGAAGGGGCTGCTAGGGCGGCCGGGTCCAGCATTGCCATGAGGTGGCACGCTTGGCTTCAGCTATGTCAATTCTCGTTATCCTTTAAGGCATACTTAGCGAATTCTCCCTACAATGACTCTTCCCTGTTTGGGAAGATGGTGCATGAGACTCTAGTCCGGAGTGAGAATGACAGGAAGGAAGATGGTGTCTGCCGTTGGGATCCACTTCTCTGCCCCTCAAAGATCCTTCTCAAGTAATCAGTGCGGGGCAAAGATGATGTGTTTCTGAAAATCTCAGTTCTCCCGGGACACTCGGGACTCTTCTTCCCCCATAAGCAAGAGGGGGTTATGACAGAAGCCGGCCCAGAGGCAGAAAGGGGCCAAGGAATTTCGGGTCTCAAGAACCCTTCTCAGATAGACCCGCACAACAACCCTGAGGCGCTGCCCGACTGCTCACCTCTGATGGCAGTCTGGGCCCATTTCTCTTTACACCCATCGTAGTGGAAGTCCGTTACTACAGACTGGTACTAAAAATCATATCCAGAGGCTATTCCATCCCGTTTGTAGCCCCACCTAATCAACCGAAACTCCTCCCAGATGTTCTGCTGCCAAAGGGAGGAAGCAGCACAGGAAATAAAAAAGCGAGTCATCCAACCTGTCCCCCTAGATCAGTCTGTATTGGGCATCTATTCCAGGTTCTTTTTAGTGTCAAAGAAAACAGGGGACCTAAGACCTATTCTGGATCTGTCCAATTTGACCCTGGCAGCCAAGGAAAAGTTCCGGATGGTCACACTGCAGTCCATTCTGCCGTACCTTCAAGCAGAGGATTGGATGTGCTTGATCGACCTCCGAGATATGTACTATCACATCAAAATGCACAGGCGCTCCTGTTGGTTTCTTTACTTCCGGCTGGGGGCTAATCATTATCAATTCAAGGCTCTGCCCTTTGTTATCACAACAGCCCCCAGGGTGTTCAGCAAAGTCATGGCGGTAGTGGCCCACCTGAGGCTTCAGGGAATCCAGGTTTTCTCCTGCCTGGATGATTGGCTCTTTGCTGCCCCCACCAAGCGTCTGCCAGGCCAGGGATTACTTCCTCCTTCTAGCAAACAGACTGGGCATTACAATCAACATCAACAAGTTGTCGCTGGCTCCAGTTCAGAGCTTAGACTTCATTGGATCTCAGCTAGACACCATACAAATGAAAGTCTATCTCACCCCGGAAAGGGTAAACAATTTGAAACTTCACTATCTTACACTCTTCATTCTCACCGCCCATCAGTGGAAACAGTTCTGTGGGCCCTGGGTTCCATGACAGCCACTATCAATCTTCTCACCTTTTCACGTCTTCACATGAGGGTCCTCCAGTGGACATTAAAAGTTCAGTGGTCCCTTCTGGACCTACCCTTGTCCCATCCGATACGCATATCTTGGGCTTAAAGGGAGTCCCTTCTTTGGTGGACTCTTGACCCAGAACTTGTCCATGGACATCCCTTTTTTCCATCTTTTCCCACAACCACAGTGATCATGGATGCCTCCCAGCTAGGGTGGGGGGGGGGCATTGCTCGGGAAGGACAGTCCAAGGCACAGGGTCCCCTTCCGAGACCACATTACACATCATTGTCCTGGAGATGAGGGCAGTTCTTTTAGCATTGTAAGCCCTTCATGCCTATCTTCCTCTAGGAACTATTGCCTTCCAGTCAGACAACATATCAGTGGTCTGGTATATCAACAAGCAAGGAGGAAGCAGATCTTGCCCCCTTTGTCGAGAAGCCATGAGAGTGTGGCAATGGGCAGTTTCCATCGACCGCTTTCTGGTGGCAATGCACTTTCTGGGATGGTCTATCATCCTAGTGGACAGACTCAACAGAACTATTCTGATGCCTTACGAGTGGTCTCTGAATCCCTCAGTAGCGGAACAGGTCTTCTGCGATCTATTCACATTTCCTTCCAACGCAAAGTGCAGCGAGTTCTTTGCTTGGAACCTTCTTCAGGGGGGAGCCCTCAGAGATGCACTGGTTCATGCTTGGCCTCCCGATCTCCTTTATGCTTACCCTCCGTTACCTCTCATTCTGAAGTTTCTACAGAAAAGTTTGCAGGCTGGGGAGCACAATAATCCTCATTGCCCCGTTCTGGCCTTGCCAAGTCTGATTGCCCTCTCTGTGGTTTCATCTAGTAAGTTACTCCATGGATCTTGGATCCGGTTCTGGATCTTATTTCTCACACCACATGGGTTCCTCACCCAGACCTGGACATTCTGAAACTCACAGCTTGACTGCTCCAATTCCAGTGATGATTAGGACTCCTGGTTTATCCTCTCCGGTTAAAGCTTTTCTGGTGGTGGCCCATAAATCTTCTACCAGAAAGATAGCAAATGGAAATGTTTCTTTATTTGGGCCTCTCAACAGAGTCTAGACCCCTTTCAGCTCCAGTTCCGGCCATTAAGGGCTTTTTATCTGGTCTTTTTCAGCAGGGTGCAAGTTATTCTACCGTTACAGTTCAATAGGCGACCGTTTCTAACTTCAGTGTGGGTGAAAACATGGCCTTTTTAGCTTCATCTAGATTCTGTAAGACCTTTCTTAAAGGAATTTTTATGTTATGACAGCAAGTGAAAGATCCAACGCCTCTGGGACCTCACCTTTGTCCTACAAGCCCTAGTTTCCCCTCCCTTTGAACCAGTGACGTCAGTAGACTTACAGTTCCTTTCTTGGAAAACTGCCTTTTTCGTGGCCATTACTTCGCCAGGAGGGTATCGGAACTCCCAGCTTTATCCATTAAAGTTCTCTATATAATTTTTCATAAGGACAGGGTTTCCCTGTGCACGAATCCTTCTTTCCTAAAGTGGCTTCTAAGAACAATATTAATCAAACCATCAATCTTCCTGTTTTCTTTCCAAATTTCCAAAACAGAGGTGAGTACAAGTTGTATTTGTTGGATGTACATAGGCAATTGAGGTTTTACTTACACAGAACAAAACCCTTCTGGAAATCAGACCAACTGTTTGTATGCTTTTCGAGTCCCTTTTTAGACAAACTGGTTTCTAAAGTTACCATTGTTAGATGGATTTCCCAATGCATTATCCGGGCATATTCTGACAAAGGCACAAACCGCTGGGTCTGATTAAAGTCTATTCCACTAGATCATAGGTTCATAGGTAGGTGCTAGGCTTTTTAGCCGAAGGCATTTATAAGCCTAGCCGGAATGTTTGCTTTCGACGCCCCCTTAGATTAGATGTTCTTCATTCCACATTGCTGCAGTCCTAACCATTGGGTAGTCCGCTGTCCCAGTCGGCCCGAATACCAAAGTATATGGCTGACGTCGGTCAAGGCGCATTAGACTGACGTCAGTACGTCAGGGTACTAATGCGCATGACCGACGTCATATCCTCAGTCTTTTTTGCCGCATGGTCCGATGCAGAAGCAGTTTTGCGAGTGCAGGTTGGCGTTCTGAAATTTTCTGAAGTCGGAGTTTCAGACCGAATCAAAGTTGGCTAAGTACCCCGTTGGGGAATATTTTGGTTTTTTCTTGCCTCAGTATTTAACCGGATGTCAGAAAAAGTGAATAACTGTATTTCTTGTGGGAAACAGATACCTCATAGGGATTACCATACCTTGTGTATACCTTGTTTAGGGCCTGAGCACGACGTTGTTGGATGCCGCTCTTGTGCTAGATTTAACAAACGCACTATTAAGAGAAGGTTAGACTGTGCCAGGTTAGTTTTTGGGAAGCGTTGTAATTATAAAATGCCGTCGGATGCTCCGCCGCCCGCGTCAAAACGCAAGGACAAAGCAGCAAAGCCTAGGGTGGAAGAACCGCAGTCCCGGACGCCGGTTCTTTGGAAGGCTCTGTGGAGCCGGAGGTTTTACCAGGAGTTTCTTTAGAGTCTCAGGGAGAGACTTTACTGTTACAGGATGTGTCCTCTCAGGAGGTAGGCCAGGCTGAAGGGGCTTCTCAGGTGGCTGTTCTTCCCTCTCTTCCTAAGGTGGTTAGAGCCTCCCTTCTGTTTCCAAGGCTTCTTTGAGAGGCAGGCCAGGTTTAACTTCAGTGGGGGTTCCCCTAGCTCTTCAGGATCTTTGCCTAAGAAACATATGCTTAAAATGGCAGAGGATTTGATTACTATGATTAGAGGCTCTATGCCCCCTCCTGATAAGAGGCCCAGGGTGGAGCCTGAGTTTGAGAGTTTTGAGCAGTGTTCGAGGCTTCTGAGTCTTCGGCTGAAGACTTGCAGGAGTATCCTCCTTATTCTGATTCTGATGTGGATGATTCTACTCAGTCAGCTTCTCCTCCTGAGGATTTTTCATTTTCAGAGACTCTGCATTCCATGAGGGAGCATTTTAAATGGGAAGGCCAAGATTTCTCTGATTCCAGGAAGAGGCTTAGGGAATTCTTGTTTTTACCCCAGCATAGGCCTTTGGCTATACCTCCTGTTCTGAATGTGGTGGAAGATGTTTTTGCAGAGGCTTCCCTAAACCCTGATTCTTTGCCTCCTGCCCCAGTTAAACCTGATAGGTACTATAGGGTGCCTGAAGCTCACAAGTATCTTTTTAAGAGTCCTAGGGCAGACCCGGAAACTATCTCTCAGGGGCCTAAAGGTGTTAAGGCTTCTGTTGTTAAAAATCCTGTTCCTCCTGATAAAGAGGCAAGGGCTTTGGATAGATGGGGAAAGAAAGTGTATACTTCTTCCACTTTAGCCATGAGGGCGTTGAATTGCCAGTTTCACATGTTAAAATATCAAAATTATCTCCTTTCACAATTGAAGTCTAAGGTGGATGCTCTGGCGGAAGGTATTGAGTGTAAAGAGTTGCAGGATTTAGTTCATGTGTCTGAACAGGTGGGTAAGCATTCACTGCAATGTGGTTTTGATGCTGTGCAGGCCTCCTCGAGGGTGGCTGCCACTGGTTCTGTTCTTCGAGGCACGCCTGGTTGAGGGATCAGAATTTAGCTGAGCATGTTAAGACAAGGATTTTGGATGCTCCTTTATAGTCTGACGTGTTGTTTGGTTCGCCTGTGGAAGCAGTTTTAAAGAAAATGGAGGACAAGGCTAAGTCTATGCAAACTGTTAAAGATTTTTGCAGGTGCAGCCTCCAAGTTTAGTAGAAATTGGCCTACTAAGGGATGGACATATCCTGCTTATGATTCCCAGTCTAGGGGTAGGTCTAGACGTGGTAGGGGCAGAGCTCAAGGTTCTTTTAGGCCTAGAACAGGGAGTTCACCTGCTCAGACTTCTGGTGAGGGCAGGGGTCAGTCCTTTCAGAACAGACCCAATGACCTGCCTTTTCAGCTGCCAGTGCATTCTCGTCTGGCAGCACCTTTGGGAGGAAGGCTGGCTCTTTTCAAAGAAAATTGGGATTTAATTACCCAAGACAAATGGGTTTTGGATATCATTCACCACGGTTACAGGTTTTATTTCCATACCTTGCCTCCTTTCAAAGGCATGCCAGACATTCCTCCTCTACAAAGAAAAGAGGCTCACAAGCAAATTTCTCTGTTACTCCAAATAGGGGCCATTCAGCCAGTCCCTGTGCCAGAAAGGGGCCTAGGATTTTATTCTCGCCTGTTCCTAGTACCAAAGAAGGGGACACGTGGAGACCAATTTTGGATTTATCTATCCTCAACACTTATCTGGACATTCCCAAGTTCAAAATGTTGACGTTACAACAGCTTTTACCTCTGCTGGGCAAAGATCACTGGATGGTAACTTTAGATCTCAAGGAGGCTTACCTTCATGTGCCTATCAGACTGAGTTGCAGGAAGTATCTACGTTTTCGAGCTGGAAATTCCCATTATCAGTTCTCTGCATTGCCCTTTGGCTTATCTACTGCCCAGAGTATTCACAAAGGTTCTGGCTCCAGTGATAGCTTACTTCAGGCTAAAAGGAATTCAAATCTATCCTTACTTGGACGACTGCCTGATTCTGGCTCAAGAAAAGGAAGACCTTTACAGCATTTGGAATATGTGATAGCAGTGCTAAGATGCCTAGGGTATTCTGTGAACGAAATAAAGTCCAGTCTAGTACCCTCTCAAGACATGTGCTTTCTGGGTGTGAGACTGAATACAGCAGCCCAGATGGCCTTTTTAACCCCGGACAAACAAAAGAATCTTTCCATTTACTTCCATCAACTATCTCTTCAGTCCGGGCTGACTGCAAGGACAGTCCTTCAAGCCTTAGGGTTCATGGCATCTTGTATTCTGGTGCTTCCCAATGCCAAACTGCATATGAGGAAGCTGCAATGGTATCTCAAAGATGTATGGACACAGCACTGCCAGGATTTGGACACTGTCATTCAAATAATACCTTGCATTCAACAGGAATTTTTGTGGTGGGCTCAGGAATGTCACCTAAACAAGGGACTCTCTGTGACCCGGCCAGAGGCGAGTCAGATTCTAACGACAGATGCCTCAGACATTGCTTGGGGAGCTCATCTAAATGGCAAGTGGATACAAGACAAGTGGCCTGCCAGACTACAGCATCTACATATCAACATGAAGGAGATGTTAGCAGTCCAGTTTGCATTAATGGCTTTCAAGGAGTTACTTCTTCCAGGGCAGGTGTTGATTCTAACAGACAACACAACTGTCATGTGGTACATCAACAAACAACGGGGAACACATTCTTACCCGTTGTGCAGGCAAGCAATGATTTTCTGGGAGACTGCGCTCAGCTTGCAACTAACTCTTCAGGCAAGGTTTCTGCCGGGAGCACAGAACTCCTTAGCAGATGTGTTAAGCAGACAAATCATGGATCCCCACGAGTGGAAACTGGATCTTCATGTATTTCGAAATTGACAGTGTCATGGGGAACTCCAGACATAGATCTGTTCGCTTCTCCACTAAACCACCAGCTGCCAAAGTTTTGCACAAAGAGGTTTCATCACACAGCTTGGAAAGTGGATGCTCTTTCTTTCAGTTGGAAAAATCTTCATGTGTATGCCTTTCCACCTCTGCCTCTTCTCCCAAAGGTGCTCCTAAAGGTCAGACAAGACAAGCCAAGGATGATTTTAATAGCTCCAGATTGGCCTCGCAACACTGGTACCCACTACTGAGGAGTCTGGTAAGGAAGCCTCCATGGCCTTTACCTTTGATTCCACACCTGTTGTCTCAGAGGGACGGTCACCTGCTCAATGTCAAGCTTCACTCTCTTCATCTAACAGCCTGGCATATTCTGTTTTGAAACACAGCAGGTCTCAGCTTCCTCAACAAGTTTTAAATGTGATTATGGAAGCCAGAAGACCTAGTACAAGGAAAGTGTACGCAGAAAAATGGAAGAGATTTTTATTTTGGAGTGCAGCAAAGAATTTGGAGATTTCTGAGCCTAATTTGAGTGTGGCTCTTCAATATCTTACTGAGTTATTGGACAAAGGTTTGTCTTTCTCTTCCATTAAGATTCATGCTGCAGCAGTTTCAGCTCACTATGATTGTGACCCACCATTGTTTTCGCATCCTTTGTTCAAGCAATTTCTTAGAGGGGCAAAGAATATAAGACCCCCATAGAGCTCCTACTCCTGCTTGGGATCTCAATTTTGTGTTGGAGAAACTTACTCTACAACCTTTTGAGCCTCAAGGCTACTGCTGAATTGAAATACTTGTCATGGAAGACTGCTTTTGTTGGCCATTACTTCTGCAAGAAGGGTTTCTGAATTGCAGGCCCTTATGGCGGTAGAGCCTTTTTGATTTTCCATAAGGATAGGGTATCATTACGCACTAATCCTTCCTTTATGCCTAAGGTGGTTTCTAGTGTGGCTTTAAACCAAACTATTCATTTGCCTACTTTCTATGCAGATCCCCAAAATAAGGGGGAAAAGATTTTGCACACTTTAGATGTACACAGGCAGTTGCGTTATTATTTAAGCAGGACTAAGGATTTTAGGCAGTCTCAGCAGTTGTTTGTTTCTTTTGCTTTGAGTTCTCAGGGCAAGCCTGTGTCAAAACAAACTATTTCTAAGTGGATTGGGTTTTGCATTGCATTTTGTTATTCCCATCATGGCAAGGAGATTCCAGCTGGGATTAGGCCTCATTCCACTAGGGCTACTGCCACTTCAACAGCATTTCTAAGGGGGGTGGCAACTAAGGATATTTTGGAGACAGCTACTTGGAGTTCAGTGCATACTTTCTCTAAGCATTATCACCTTCCTCTCTACTCTAAATCTAGGGCTGGTTTTGCCACAGCTATTTTGCAAGGCATGTTGACAGCTCCTGCTTCCTTATGATTTGCCAGCCTCCCTTACCTCTGCTTTGGGATTCTACCCAATGGTTAGGACTGCAGCAATGTGGAATGAAGAACATAGTACAGTTTTGTACCTACCATAAATGTAGATGTTAGAGGATCCACATTGCTGCAGTCCAATTTACCCTCCCTCCTTCCCCTCTGTGTTTAGGGGTGGTTGTGTAGGTGAGGTTATACTCTTGTAATTTTGTATATATTGTACATATTTTTGGTGCAGGAATGTTTGGTGTTTTTGGTTTTGGCCTTGTCTTTTTAGGGTCTTCTGACATCTGGGGCAAGAAAAGACTGAGGATATGACGTCAGTCATGCGCATTAGTACCCTGACGTTCTGACGTCAGTCTAATGCGCCTTGACCGACGTCAGCCATATACTTTGGTATTCGGGCCGACTGGGACAGCGGACTACCCAATGGTTAGGACTGCAGCAATGTGGATCCTCGAACATCTACATTTATGGTAGGTACAAAACTGTACTTTCCCTGTGCCTCTGTCCAGCAGAACCATTGAAGTGATCCCGGGGTAAACTTTCTGTTTCCTATCCACTCATCATGGTTTCTCTTGAGTGTTGGCGAGGAGCTCTGCCTAATGTAGATTGGAATCTTGTTCCAAAGCATGGGAAGTTTCTGGGACAGAAATCTATCCCTCCAGCACATCAGATTTATTGTTGTGGTGAGGTTTAGATCCCTAGACCGTGTGGCTCGAGGGGATATGGTTTTCTTTAAGTGGAGCATGTCCATCAGTTCTGGGTTGGACATGGCCTTGTATGTCAGGCTGAGATCACCTCTGAGTAGGCAGTATGCAACAGATTACAGCTGGAGTTTCGTCAGTGGAGCTGCATAGGGCATCTGTTTGAAACCAGTGATCCTCTTTGTGAGGTACTTCTGGGGTCTTTCCAGCTGTTGCAGGTGTCTTGTAAGAATTTAGGACCTGCTTAGATAAAGTGGTAGGTAAAACCTTCTGATAGAGGGCAACTGGGTTGTCATGGATAATGACAAATATGAGGACATTGTTGAAGCATTTCTCAAGGAAGATGTTTATAGAAAATTGAAAGATAACCCACTAAAACAGCACATTGATGAGCTTGTAGAATTGCTTGAGAGGGGGGAAAGACTTGGAATTTTATCTGGTAGTGATGTTAAAAACTAATGATGAAAGAATCTAGGCACCCCTATATTTACTCAATTCCTAAGATCCATAAGAATATGACTAACCCTCCTGGGAGACCAGTTATTTCAGGGGTAGATTCATTTATTGAAAGAACCAATAAATTCCTTGATTTTCATTTTAAGATTTATTTACCTAGAGTAATTTCCCTTGCCCAAGATGTATGTCAAGCTTTATAGGGAATGACGTGGGATGAGGAATTTTACTGGGCTACAGTGGACATCTCTTCTTTATATACAAATATTGATAAGCGATAGGGCCTGGAAGCAATGAAAAAGATGATGGGTGAAGGCTCTAGAATTACGTTTTTGCTATCATTGTTGAAATATAGTCTCACACACAATTATTCTGTGTGGAAGAAGGATTTTTACCTTCAAGTTAAAGGTACAGCCATGGGTGCGGCCTTCGCGCCTACTTATGCAGTCATACACATGGGGGAGTTTGAAAAAGAATTTGTTGTATAATTTATTGTTAGTTATTTTTTATAAAAGATATATCGACGACCTCATTTTTGTGTGTAAGGGAAGGCCTTCCCAGTTTGGTGATTTCATGCAAGATTTAAATAAGAATTCACATGGATTGAATTTTGTGTTTGAATGTTCCAAGGATAAAATTATTTTTTTGGATGTAGAATTTTGTTGGGGAAAATCATAAGGTGCATTTTAAACCATTTAGGAAACTTACTTCGGTGAATAATTTTTACATGCTAGTAGCATGCACCCTCCCCATTTAATTAAAGCATTGCCTGAAGGGGAATTTAAAAAGAATTTTGCGGAATACTTCTGACCCTAAATTATGGGATGAGACCCTTGATGAAGTGGTTTTCAGACTTTCAAATAGAGGGTATTTGGTAGAAACATTGTTAGTTATTTAAAATAGATTATGTGGAGGACAAAAACATCATATAAAACAATGTTCATCTGTAGAAGATATTATTTTTTGTTTCTAGGTTTTCTGATTTTTCACTAACAGTTGAAAAAAAGACAATTTTGGTATTTAATTTGTGATGATAGGTTGCTTGTTTCCTAAACATGTCACCTTTTCCTACAGCAGATTTAATAATTTGAAGGAATTGTTAAACAAAAAGTTGGAACATTCAATTGAAGGTTCAAGATGTTGGGATACAACAGTGTAGCAGATGTTCATTATGTCATATGGCCAGAAATTTACATGGAGAGAAAGTCAATGGAAAGAAATACAGAGCTTTTGAAAAATTTAATTGTTTGTCATATGAGGTGATTTATGTTTTGGGATGTAATTGTGCCAAACCTTTATGGTATATTGGTCAAACTACTAGAAAGACCAAAGTTTGTATTTTGGAACACTTGGGAGATGTAAGAAGTGGGAATTTGGGTAGTCCTGTGGCTTCACATTTTGTTCAAGTCCACAATAGTAACACTGATGGATTTATTTTCAGTGTTTTGGCTAGGCCACATTTTGAGGCTGGAAATTTTAGAGTTGAACTTAAATTAGAATGTAGGATGATTCTCAATTATCATACTTTATATCCGAAGGGCATGAATTTAAATATTGGGATATCATTATAAAAAAGGTTGGTTATTAAAAAGTTTTGGATATATTCTGATATTTTTGTATAACGATATTTTGCACTTTAATATTGATGTAATTTGATATTTTTTTGTACTATGATAACTTTGCATTTTGACAATTTACATTTAGTGAATTTAGTATTATGAAATGTTGCATTTGTTATTCATATGTCAATATGTGATGACATTGTGTGATATTCTGATGAAAAATGTTGCATTTTGAAGTTTAGAAAAACTTATAAGCAGTAGATTTATGTGAACTTGAAGTATTTATTTTCTCATTCATTTATGGTGTGTATATATATATATATATATATATATATATATATATATATATATATACACACATGTTTTTTGACTTAACATGATTGTAATAATTGTGAGTTATGAAAGTCAAGAAATGGTATATTTGTGTTCACATATTAATGACTTAAAGGTATTTAGGTACTTATTGTTGGGCATGATGTTTTGGGACTTTAAACAATGAATTGAGGTTAAAATCCAAATTGTTCTAGTTAATGAATTGATTGAGTTAATTGTCATTGTATTTAAGGAGATGAGTTTGCTTTGAATTGTTCCATTGAAGGAGAATTGCAGAGGTACCAGGACATGTGAATAAAGAAAGATTTTTCATCTCTGTGGTTGGTGTTTCGCTCTACTTTACCTGGAGTTTTTTGGTGTCAGAGTCATACCGGCCTGGGCTACATGATCAGAGAGCTCTTCCATGATTCTCTCCATGTAGTCCAGGGAGGTACGGCTCAGGTCATTCACACCAACATGGACAATGACAGTCGTATTTGTACTTGTTCTGGAGTGACCGGAGTGCTTGTGTTATGTGGTGGATCCTGGCACCAGACAGGAAGCTAACAGTAACCTTCTCCTTATTCAGCCTAGTGAGTTAGGCGTCAGTGTGCCTGACTATAGAGTCACCTATTACTAGTATGGTGGGTATGTTATTTTGCCTTAAGGGCTGTGTTTGCTTGGCACGCTGGTTTTGTGAAGTATGTGCTTCATGATTTGTGTTTGGGGGTGGAGGTTGCTTGGATATCTGCTTTGGAGATCTCCGTTACTTTTGCAGATTTTTATTTAGAGCCTCCAAGTATGTTTTTTTGTATTTGCGTGTTTTTTGACGGTGCTGGTTTGATTGGTCTGTGTGAGACTGGTGGTGTGATGCAAGTATTTCCCCCCTTCTCATGACTGTCTGATCCAGTCTTGGGATGAGAGAGCTTAGCCTCCAGTTTGGCTGTATAATTGCATCTCTCGCAATTGTATTAGTGTTTGGTGGTACGAGGAGTGGGCTGTCTGTGTACATGGGGCAGTTGTAACATTGCCTCAAAATGCCCAGATTCACCAGTTGGACTGGAGAGTACACCTGAAACTGTCCTTTGGACATGCCTCGATTGGTACAGTGAACTATTGGCTGGTAAGGTCGAATAGAGCACCACATCCTTCAGTACAGTATGGGGGCGGGTTAGTGCTAGGGTTTGTAAGTGCTTGCTATGAGTTTTGTGCAAGTGCCGGGCTAATAAATGAATGGCTTGAGTGCTTCAGTTGAAAGTTTATCTAGTTCCAAGGGAAAAATTGAAGAGGAGACTTTGTGGAGCCGGGAATAGTTATACCCTAACTTGCGCTGCCAGGTGTGCAAAACCGGGCAAATGCAGTTTTTATAGCAGGGAAATGAAAGGGAGCGAGGTTAGCCGGAAATGGCCAATAAACTACAAATTTCTGGGCTGAAACCACTCCTCCAGGGACAGATAGGCTGCTCAAAGCTCCCTTCTCTCACAGGTGAACGGAGAAACTTCCTTCTATCCAAGTAAGGTATGGGCAAACACAGATTTTGTAACACAGCCCTGAATTCAGCATTAACCTAAAAACTGTACTGTACTAGCTTAGAAAGGCAGGGAACAAGTATATTTTTTCAGAAAATAAAGCAGATACAATCAAAAAACACTTTAAATGCACAGAAAATGATATTTATTGTTATTTATCTCAGATCAGAGTTGTAGTCAATGCCCCTAGTAATAAAGTAGGAAGAAACACAAATAATGGCAAAAGCAGATGAATAAAGTGCAATTTTTTAAATATTTATAAAAGAATCAAAAACGAACAAACTGATTTAAACAAGTTGCCCAGTTAACCAGAAAAAAGCTCAAAATTGAGCCTTATTCCAGCAGTCTTCAATGAGAGAAGTTCTAACTGCACACTCCTGCCACTAGGGTGCAGGGGAACCTTCTCCAAAAAAAAGATGGCCTGGATCAGTGCTCAAGTTATACAAACAAAGCTAGATTCAGCAGGCCTGAATCTTGTCTATGCTACAGCAACAAGGCGCACCAGTTTCAGAAAGAAACATTTAAAATAAGCAGGCACAATAAGCCTGTGACCAGAAATTCCCAGATTAAAAGGGCAGAATCCAACCTCTCCTCCCACAAGAGTGCAGAATGCAAACCTTCTTAATGTAGAATAACTGGCCTGAAGCCCAAGTGCTTAAACCAGAACTAATACAGTTTTAGAATAGCAGACACTGAGCCTTCAATCAGCAATTCCCAGCTTAGAAGTATGTAAGCTACCTGTCCTGCCACAACCGTGCAGACCACAATCCTTCTTAATGTAAAACAACCGATGTGAAGCCCACGTGCTTAAAGCAAAAGCCTTAGAATAACAGTTGCAATTTAATCAGGCTACTACCAAGCAGTAATAAATGCAGCAGAATAAATACAATTGAGTACTTTTAAAAAGTGGCAAAAGCAAAATTAAGTAGGAGGAAACAAGTACAGTAAAAGCAGATGAATAAAGTGCAAACCACCCCCCCAATCCATGGCAACTAGCAGCTTTCTGGTTTAGTGTCACTGGATGACATTTGTTCTGCAGCTAGTTGGTCCTCATCTTGTACCTTTATTTCACATTGCAAATTGGAGAAGGTATCCATAGATAGAACATCCGTTGGCTCCGCGGTGCTCTGTAATATCCTTCCATGAGGGCCACCTAGATAAAGATAGCTGGGGTCTCTGCCCTACTGGTTGAATATCAAATAAAGTAAACTACTTCCGATAAAGAAGTTATGTACTCACCATGACCTTCCATTCGAGTAGTTGTACTTCATTTGTCTTCAGTCATCCCTCCCTCCTTCCACCTGACCTTGCCACGATTGTCCTATTTTGGTATTTGGGGGATGTGCACACTTGTGGCTCTCCTGCTTATGTTTGGTCTAGATTGTGTAAACCTTTAGTGGTAAGGATGTTCTTCATCTCACATTGCTGCAGTCATAACCTGTGGGTAGTCCGCTGTCCTCGGTCGGCCCGAATACCAAAGTATTAGGCTGGCGTCGGTCATGGGCGCTCAGATCTGACGTCAGTGCGTCCCGGTATTAAAGCGCATGACCGACGTCATATCCTCAGTCTTTTTTGCCGCATGGTCCGAAGCAGAAGCAGCGTTTGCAAGTGCCGTTCGGCGTTCTGAAATTTTCGTATTTCGAGTTTCAGACCGAAACCAAGTTGGGCTAAGTACCCCGTTGGGGAATATTTTTGTTTTTTCTTGCCTCAGTTAATTCCGGATGTCAGAAAAAGTGAATAATTGTATTTCTTGTGGGAAACAAATACCGCATAGGGATTACCACTCTCTTTGTATTCCTTGTTTGGGGCCTGAGCACGACGTAGTCGGGTGTCGCTTTTGTGCTAGGTTTAATAAGCGCACCATTAAACGTAGGTTAGATTGCGCTAGGCTTGTCTTTGGGAAGCGGTGTAATTACAATATGCCGTCGGATCCTCCGCCCGCTTCTGCTAAGAAGCGCAAGGATAAGTCGTTAAGGTCCAAGCAGGATGAGTCGTCCGTTCCGGGTGCCGGTTCTTTAGAAACTACGCTGGAAGCTGTAGATCCAGCCGAGGTTTCAGCTGAGTCTCAGGGGGAGACTTTAATTTTGCAAGATGTGGCCTCACAGGAGTCAGGTCAGGTTGAAGGGGCCTCTCAGGTTGCTGTACTCCCTTCTTTGCCTAAGGTGGTTAGGCCTTCTCCTTCAGTCTCTAAGGTACCTTCTAAGGGCAGGCCTGGTTTGCCCTCCTCAGGTGTCAGTCCTAGTTCTGCAGGCTCTGTGCCTAAAAAACACATGCTTAAAATGGCAGAAGATTTAATTTCCTTAATCAGGGGTTCTATGCCCCCTCCAGATAAGAGGCCTAGGGTGGAGCCAGAAGTGGAAAGTTTGGAACAGGTTTCAGATTACTCAGAGTCTTCGGCTGAAGACACTCAGGATTTTCCTCCTTATTCAGATTCGGACACAGAGGATTCCAGTCCTTCTGCTTCTCCTCCAGAGGATTTTTCCTTCTCAGAAACCTTGCATTCTATGAGGGAGCATTTTAAATGGGAAGGTCAGGATTTCTCGGATTCCCGAAAGAGGCTTAGGGAATTTTTGTTTTTGCCTCAACATCGGCCCTTAGCTATACCTCCTGTTTTGGATGTTGTTGAGGATGTTTTCTCTGAGGCTTCCCTTAATCCAGACTATTTGCCTCCTGCGCCAGTTAAACCTGATGGGTATTACAGGGTGCCTGAGGCTCATAAATATCTGTATAAGAGCCCAAGGGCTGACCCAGAAGCTATTAGTCAGGGACCTAAGGGTGTCAGGGCTTCTGTTGTAAAGAATCCAGTTCCTATGGATAAAGAATCTAGAGCTTTGGATAGGTGGGGTAAAAAAGTGTACACCTCCTCCACTCTAGCAATGAGGGCTTTGAATTGCCAGTTTCATATGTTGTACCAGAATTTTCTCCTTACTCAATTAAAATCTAAGGTAGATGCTTTAGCAGAGGGCATAGAGTGTAAGGAATTACAGGAGTTGGTTCATGCCTCTGATCAGGTGGGTAAGCATTCCTTGCAGTGTGGTTTCGATGCTTTACAGGCTTCTTCCAGGGTGGCTGCCACTGGATCAGTTATTCGCAGGCACGCCTGGCTTAAGGATCAGAGTTTGTCAGAGCATGTTAAAGCTAGAATTTTGGATGCTCCTTTACAGTCTGAAGTTTTGTTTGGTCCTCCTGTGGAGTCTGTTTTAAAGAAAATGGAATACAAGGCTAAGTCTATGCAGACTGTTAAAGATTTTTTGCAGGTGCAGCCCCCTAAGTTTAGCAGAAATTGGCCTACTAAGGGATGGGCTTACCCTTCTTCTGATTTACAGTCTAGGGGCAGATCTAGACGTGGTAGGGGCAGAGCTCAGGGTTCTTTCAGGCCTAGAATGTGGAGTTCCCCTGCACCATCTACGAGCGAGGGCAGGGGCCAGTCCTTTCGTAAACAGGCCCAATGACCTGCATCTTCAGCTGCCAGATCCCTCCTGTCTGGCAGCTCCTTTGGGAGGAAAGTTAGCACTTTTCAAGCAAAACTGGCTGTTAGTCACCCAGGACAAATGGGTACTGGACATTATAAACCGAGGCTACAAGTTTTATTTCCACACATTGCCTCCTTTCAAAGGCATGCCAGACGTTCCTCCTCAGCAAAGAGTAGAGGCTCACAAACAGATTTCTTTACTTCTTCAAATGGGGCTATACAGCAGGTCCCTTTGTCAGAAGTGGGCCTAGGATTTTATTCTCGCCTGTTTCTAGTACCAAAGAAAGGAAACACTTGGAGACCAATTTTGGATTTATCTATCCTCAACACATACCTGGACATTCCAAAATTCAAAATGTTGACGTTGCAACAACTTCTGCCTCTGTTGGGCAAAGACCACTGGATGGTAACTCTGGATCTCAAAGAGGCTTATCTTCATGTTCCTATCAAACCCAGTTGCAGGAGATTCCTGCGTTTTCGGGCTGGGACTTTACATTATCAGTTCTCTGCATTGCCCTTTGGCTTATCTACTGCGCCCAGGGTGTTCACAAAGGTTCTGGCCCCGGTGATAGCCTTCTTAAGGTTAAGAGGAATACAAATTTACCCTTATTTGGACGATTGCCTGATTCTTGCTCAAGACGAAAACAAGCTTCTTCACCATCTACAGTATGTTATGGCAGTGTTAAGGTGCCTAGGGTATTCTGTGAACGAAACAAAGTCCAGTCTAGTACCCTCTCAGGAAATGTGCTTTCTGGGTGTGAGACTGAATACAGCTTCCCAGATGGCTTTTTTGACCCCGGACAAGCAAAGAAACCTTACACTTTACTTCCAGCAATTGTCTCTACGGTCCAGGCTGACTGCAAGGACAGTCCTTCAAGCCTTGGGGTTCATGGCATCTTGTATTCTGGTGCTTCCCAATGCCAAACTGCATATGAGGAAGCTACAATGGTATCTCAAAAATGTATGGACGCATCACTGCCACGATCTGGACACTGTCATTCGAATAATACCTTGCATTCAAAAGGAATTTTTGTGGTGGGCTCAGGAATGTCACCTAAACAAGGGACTCTGTGACCCGACCAGAGGCGAGTCAGATCTTAACGACAGATGCCTCGGACAAGGCTTGGGGAGCACACCTCAATGGAAAGTGGGTTCAAGACACGTGGCCTGCCAGACTTCAACATTTACATATCAACTTGAAGGAGATGTTAGCAGTCCAATTTGCATTGATGGCTTTCGAGGATTTACTTCACCCGGGACAAGTGTTGATTCAAACAGACAACACAACTGTCATGTGGTACATCAACAAGCAAGGGGGAACCCATTCGTACCCTCTTTGCAGACAAGCTATGATTTTGTGGGAGACTGCTCTCAGTATGCACCTCACTCTTCAGGCAAGGTTTCTGCCAGGAGCACAGAACTCCTTAGCAGATGTTTTGAGCAGACAGATGGTGGATCCCCACGAGTGGAAGTTGGATCCTCATGTATTTCGACAGTTGACAGTGATATGGGGGACTCCAGACATAGATCTGTTCGCTTCTCCACTGAATTTCCAGTTGCCAAAGTTTTGCACAAAGATGTTTCATCCCACAGCTTGGAAAGTGGATGCTCTATCATTCAGTTGGAGCAATCTTCACGTCTATGCCTTTCCTCCTCTGCCTCTCCTTCCCAATGTGCTCTTGAAGGTCAGACAAGACAAGCCCTCCATGATTCTAATAGCTCCAGATTGGCCTCAACAGCACTGGTACCCTCTGCTGAGGAGTTTAGTACGGGAGCCTCCTTGGCCTTTGCCTTCAATTCCACACCTTTTGTCCCAGGCGGGCAATCATTTCCTCAATGTCAGGATTCAGTCCCTGCATCTAACAGCCTGGCATATTCTGTTCTAGAACCTGGAGGGTCGAAGCTTCCTCAACAAGTTTTGGATGTTATTTTGGAGGCCAGAAGGCCTAGTACAAGGAAAGTTTATGCTGATAAATGGAGGAGATTTTTTATTTGGAGCACAGCAAGGAGTTTTGATGTTTCCAGGCCTAATTTGAGTGTTTCTCTTCAATATCTTACAGAATTATTAGACAAAGGTTTGTCTTTCTCCTCTGTAAAAGTTCATGCTGCAGCCATTTCTGCTCACTATGACTGTGACCCACCATTATTCTCTCATCCTTTGTTTAAACAATTCCTTAGAGGGTCAAAGAACATAAGACCCCCACGTAGAGCTCCTACTCCTTCCTGGGATCTCAATTTTGTGTTGGAAAAACTTACTTTACCTCCTTTTGAACCTGCAGCTACGTCTGAGTTAAAGTTTTTGTCATGGAAGACCGCTTTTTTGTTGGCCATTACGTCTGCTAGAAGGGTTTCTGAATTGCAGGCTCTCATGGCAGTTGAGCCCTTCCTGATTTTTCATAAGGATAGGGTGTCTCTGCGTACTAACCCTACTTTTATGCCTAAAGTGGTTTCAAATGTGGCCCTGAACCAATCTATTCATTTGCCTACTTTTTATGCTGATCCCCAAAATAAAGGGGAGAAAATTTTGCACACTTTGGATATTCACAGGCAGTTGCGTTATTATTTGAGCAGGACTAAAAGTTTCAGACAGTCTCAACAGTTATTTGTTTCTTTTGCTTTGAGCTCTCAGGGGAAACCTATTTCTAAACAAACTATTTCTAAGTGGATTGGTCATTGTATTGCCTTTTGTTGTTCTCATCATGGTAAGGAGATTCCGGCTGGAATCAGACCTCATTCCACTAGGGCTACTGCCACTTCTACTGCTTTTTTGAGGGGAGTAGCTACCAAAGATATTTTGGAAGCAGCTACTTGGAGTTCAGTGCAAACTTTTTCTAAACATTACCATCTCCCTCTTTATTCCAAATCTAGGGCTGGGTTTGCCACTGCAGTCTTGCAGGGCTTATTAGCAGCCCCCAATGCTTTATGATTTGGCCAACCTCCCTTTACTTTTGCTTTGGGATTCTACCCACAGGTTATGACTGCAGCAATGTGAGATGAAGAACATAGTACAGTTTTGTACCTACCATAAATGTAGATGTTCGAAGATCCACATTGCTGCAGTCCAATTTACCCTCCCTCCTTCCCCTCTGTAGTTTGGAGTGTTTGTTTGTTTAGGTTGTAGATATTGTTTGTACATGGGTTTTGGAGGTTTTTTCTATTTTAGGCTGTGGCCTTTCTTTTTGGGCCTTCTGACATCTGGGGCAAGAAAAGACTGAGGATATGACGTCAGTCATGCGCTTTAATACCGGGACGCACTGACGTCAGATCTGAGCGCCCATGACCGACGCCAGCCTAATACTTTGGTATTCGGGCCGACCGAGGACAGCGGACTACCCACAGGTTATGACTGCAGCAATGTGGATCTTCGAACATCTACATTTATGGTAGGTACAAAACTGTACTTTTCTTTGGGTTGGGTTTATGTTTCTGATTCAGCAAACTCGATCTGAGGGAAGGAAGGAGTTGGAGGGGCATTATGGATAGAGGAGGAGCTTGGAGCAGTTTCAGATCAGAATGCCCACAAGTTGAAGACGAAGTACAACTACTCTGATGGAACGTTATGGTGAGTACATAATTTTTTTTTTGTCATTGCTTCTGTCTTGCCCGATATTCAACTTCCTGCCCATAAGAGGTCTGACTGGTTTTAAAGGGTACCTCTGACTCAACCATTTGATGTGATGTTAATTTTCATTCATTCCTCAACTGATGGGTTTGGATCTGATCTGTCGGATCCGACTTGGCAGTTGCTGAAGCTCGTGGCAACCAGGCACTCTTGAGCTTCTCCCTTCCCCATAATGAACCAATCCCAGTTACCTCAGATCTGATTTGCTGCTCCAGTGAAAAGACGTGGTCTGCTATTACTCTCGAGCTTCATAGAGATAAGTGACAATTATATTCTTTACGTAGTTTTTCTTGCTGCTGATTCTTATCAGAAACCTTACCCTACTTTTTGTTTTCATCTGTTTAGATTTACTTTCTATTTTTCTTCCCTTGTTTGTACTTGCGTACAATCCTGATACTGTTGTTAGTATCTCTTCCTTTACCTTGTTATTTCTTCATTACCATTGTTGGTATTTTTTCCCCTTTTTCTTTCAAAAAAACAAATGTCTTTCTTCTGTTAAGGTACTTTAATGAAAAAAAATTTCTAAACATGTTGGGAAAGCCAGAAGATTTTAAAAAATGCGTAAAGTGTGTGCATAAATTGCCTCTTTCAGATGCCCACACTTTATGCGTTTATTTTTTGGGCCTCTTTACTTGCAAGAAGACTGCTCTGTTTGCCATAGTTTCAGTCCTTGAGCTTTAGTGAAAAAAAATCCGCTCCTATTGAAAGGCCTTCTTCCTTCCTGTTTTGGGGAAACTGTTTCTGAAGGTAGTTCTTCAAAGGTTAAGCCAAAGAAATTCTCTTCTCCAAGGCATTCCTCTTCATCTTCTACCTTGGATTCCTCAAGGGAAAAGATCAGCAAAAGATCCGGTGTCAATCCTGGATCATAAGAAATCAAAACGTACGGATCACACTTCAGCTATGGATCCAAAGACCATAAAATTATCTGATCTGACTGTTTTGGGTCAGACTGTTTCCAGACAGGATTTGACAAGTTTTAAGTTATCAGATCTTAAGCTATCAGATCTGATATTACCAAAAATTGCGTTTAAACTCTTGCCTAGAGTAAGGTACTCTCCCTCCCTGGACCCTGTCCTGGATAAAGTACCTTCACCTTTTTTGGAGTACCCCAGATCTCCACCTATTTTTTCTGCTTGTTCTTCCAGGACCTTACTGAAGAAGATGTGGAGAGACTGGTGAGGAAGATCCTCTTGGTAAGGGACAGACTGGAGTTTCTTCAGCACCTTCCCGTCTAGGTCAGGAGATCGGAATGTCTTTGACTCCCCCTTTATAGATTCCTTCTCTGACTACCACTGTAGTGTCAGATTCCCTGGATCCAAGTTGTCCGGATCTCAGTTTCAGATCCGAGGTTATCATTATCCTCTGATCCGAAGTTCTCCCTGAGAGCTCCGATTCCTTCGGATCCAGAGAGCTCCCAGAGCCATAATCTGCCTGCCTGATCCAGGGTATTGCATTCAACTTTGCGATTTTTGCCGTATCTGCACCTAGGAGCCTTGGTGCTGGACAGCTTGTCTCTGGTGTCCACCTCGGAGGTCTTGCCCTTGGAGTGGGAGGGAACTATGCAGAAATGGGTCCCCTTGAGTCCAATGTCGTCCTCTTCTCTGAGCTGCTAGGCCTTTGAGGCTGCAGAGAGGGTCTTTTCTACCCTGGCAGTTCTAACCAAAACTTCCCACTTGGATTTGAAGCCTTCCATCATGATGACCCAGCACTCAGAGCCTCATCTTCTCATTCCACTGGGACAACCAGTACAAAAGCCCCAGCCTCCCACTCAGGGAATTTTCTCAGCTGATATCTCCCCAGAGCATCCCACTGAGGAGGTCCACAGAAAGAGGACGTGCAGGAGGAAGCACATGGATTCCCCGGGGGAATCCATTACCAAGGATATGGATTTTGATGAGGGCGAAGGGTCCCCATGGTCAACTCCTGAAGATGTCTTGTTTGGAGATGTACTGGAAATCCTTAAACAGGGAGGTGGCTGGATGCCTAGTAACTGACACTTGAAGAATCTGTGTTCCTTGAGACTTTTTATACTGGACCGTCTACCTCCTGGTTGACTCCGCCTGCAAACAAGCTCATTGGCATGATTCCTCGACACATTTTGCCAGATTACAAAGGGATTTTATTAAGAAGTTATGAAATAGCCATTCAGGTGCTGTTTTGGCGGAAGTTCAGGCCTTTGTAACTTCCCGGTTAGCTATCTTTCATAGGTAAGTACTAGGCTGTCCGCCCATGGGTATTTATAAGCCTAGCCACGGAGTGATGGCTTTCGCCTCCCCATTAGATTAGTAACCTGGGCCTCTGTCAACAGGGCTCCTGAAGTGATCCCAGGGTAGAACTTACGATTACCCATCCACTCATCAAGATTTCTCTTGAAAAGGGTCAGAGAGGAGCTCTGTCGAATATGGATTGGGATTCTATTGCAGAGTGAGGGGAGTCGCTGGGACAGGAATCTATCCCCCCAGCATGTCCTGTTTATTGTTGTACATAAGTTCAAGTCGCTAGAACGAGTGATTCTGAGGGATCTCGTTTTTTTGAGGTGAAGCATGCCCATTAGTTCAGGGTTTGACATGGCCCTATAGGTCCGACATAGGTCACCTCTGAGAAGACGGTAAGCGACTTAGAAGAGATGGAGTTTTTTTAGTTGTGCTTCATAGGGTAATTGTTTAAGGCCCTTAATCCTCTTAGTGAGGTACTTCTGTGGTCTTTCTAGTTGTTGCAGGTGTCTAGTGAGGTACATCCCAAATGGGGCGTTTTACTCTATTATGGGCATAATGAGTGAGGAGTAATCACCTCCTTGGATCTGGATGACAAACCCTTTGTGATCAGGTGTGCCACATAGAAGGATTTCCTGACCGTTTTGGCTATGTGGTTATCAAAGGAGAGCATGCTATCTACTTGGGTACCCAGGTCCCTAATTACTTCTTCTGTACTTAGTGGATTCCCATCTATGTGGTAGTTTGTAGGTACTTTGTTTTTCCCAAATGGGATTACTATGCATTTTTTGGCATTTAGCTTGAGGCCGTGACTTTGACACCAGGTGTTTGTCTCTGTGAGACCCTTTTGCAGGATGTCTTCGTCAGCTGGAGAGTCAGTTATTGCACCCAATTTACAGTCATCTGCGAATTTGGTTAGCCACAGTCCCTCCGCCATTGCCTGTACTTCGGAGAAATATATACCGAACAGGAGGGGTCCCAGGACTGAGCCCTGTGGAACTCCGCTTGTGACTGGTTTAGAGTCAGACATGGCGCCTGACACTCGTACCGTGTAGGTTCTGTCTGAGAGCCAATTGACAACCCATCTGGTGACATAGGGGTTAATATTTAAGCTGGTGAGTTTGTCTACGATTCCTGAGTGTGGGATGGTGTCGAACGCCTTAGCGAGGTCCAGATATGCTGTGTGGACCACCTTCCCTTCATCTATGGCCTTGGTGACTGTTTTTTAAGAAGTTGACCAAGTTCAGGAGGCAAGATCTGCCTTTAACAAAGCTGATCTGGGTGGGGTCCAGTGTTTGGAGGTTCCCAATGTTCCTGTTAATGAGCTCCATGATGATGCGTTCCATGGCTTTGCAGACCAAGCTAGTCAAGCTTATAGGGCGATAGTTCCCAGGGTCAGTTGTGGCACCACCTTTGTGGAGTGGTACGACTGTTGCTGTATGCCATTCTTTGGTACATAGCCTGTAGAGAGGCTGAGTTTGAATAGTGATTTGAGATAGGGGGGATAGTTCATTTTGAAGTTCGTGTAAGATGCAACCTGGGATAGCATCTGGTCCCATTGATGCTATGTTTTTGGCCTTTGCAAGGGCTGTCTTTACTTGTGTGTCTGAGATATCTAGAGCGCCACATTCTTCTGGGATGGGTGCTAGCCCCTTTGGTGGAGAGGGAGGGGTGAAGTTTGCACTGAACCTGTCAGCCAGGATGTTGGCAATGTCGGTTGGTTCAGTGTATTTATGGCCATTATGCACTAGCTCGGAGCATATCTGAGAGTTTGCCCCTAGACTCTTGACATAGTTAAAGAAGGCCTTGTGGTTATCATTAGTCATTGGCTATTTTCTTTCGAACTTGGCCTTGGATGATTTAATGAGGGAGTGCATTTTTTTACTGATGTTAATCAGAGATGCCTTCTTATTTTGGGATTTTGTTCTATCTTGCAGGAGTTTCCTCCTTCTGTTGTAAAGTTTATTTATGGCCAGGGTCCACCAGACTGGCTTCCTCTTTTTTGAGGAGTTGGTCTTGGTTTTACTTGGGATGGCTCGGTCCATGCATTCTTGAAGGTATTCATAGAATGCACTTGTAAAGGATTCTGACGATGGGTTATTTTCCATTTGATTGGGAGCTTTGAAACTTCCCACTTTGGTTTTGAGGAGTGTGAAGTTGGCTTTAGAGTTTTTTTACCTTGATTTCCTTGACTGGGGGGGGGGGGGGTCGTGATGTGGATGTCCAGTGTGATTAGTTTGTGATCTGATCTTACCAATGACGAGTTTACCTCAGGTGTAGAACATAGATTCCCCATGGTGATGACCAGGTCCATTATGTTGTCACCTCTTGTGGGAGTGGTGACCAGCTGTTCAATGGCATTGGAGTTTATAAACTCAAGGAAGCATTGGGCTAGGGTGTTAGAGCTTGAGTAGTTTTCCCAGTCAATGTTTGGATAGTTGAAGTCACCCAGTAGCATGGTGTTGGGTAGAATCTTCATACTTTCTAATGTTCTCAGGAATGCTGCGTGAGTGTCCTGAGACAAGGTGGGAGATCTGTAGCAAGCTGTAAATTGAACAGTCAATTTACCCGCTGTCAGTTGCAATTGGATGGTCTCAGATTCCGCGTGCTGTGCTACTAACCTGGAGGTGTGGGTGTTCATGATGAATATAGACACACCCCCTCCTTTAGTGTTCCGGTCCTGGTTTTGGGACCTAAAGGTATGGTAGGAGTTATAGCCTGGTAGTGCTGGGGTGCTCTCTGGAGCCTTGAACCAGGTTTCTGTCACTGCACATACGTCGATTTCTTCCATACTAAGGAGAGCCTTGAGTGCGTGCATTTTGAGGTTTAGACTTCTGGCGTTGAGCAGCATTACCCTCAGTTTTTTGGCCTTTGTAACTTCCTGGTTAGCTATCCTTCAGTCCATATCCATTTTTTCCATGAGGTTGCTCTCAAACGTAGCAGAGAGAACCTCAGGAGCAGCAGATTAAGGCATTTACATAAAGAAATATGCCTGGATGCGCCTTTGTGAGTTTGCAGAGTCTTTCAGGTAGTCTCTTGTCAGTGCTCCTTTTGACAGAGCATCTTTATTTGGCCCCATGTAAAAGGACAGTCTAGGTGCAAGAAGGATGGAAAGACCCTGTTTGCAATGGCATGTTTTTCGACCCTTCAGTGAACCTTTACCAGGAATCAGTGAGGTGTTTGGAAAATGTGGTTCAAAATGTCTCAGGGTCCTTACCAGGACACATGTGGAGGAGCATCCCGCAGAGGAGAGACCTCAAGTGGACGCCACTGTCCATGTGGCAGAAATAGCCCACAGAACCAGGGTTTCAGAGATTCGTTCTTTGACAAACCCTGCCAGCAGTTTTGAAAGGAGGCCCGATTGCCCACCTCTTCAATTCTGACTCCTACGGCTTCCCTGACTTGCTCGGCTCCGATTGTGTCGGAGCAGAGTGGCTCTCTGAGCCGAAGCCTTGACGTTGGTTCTGGGGGGTGTTTGACTTTGATGTTTTCGGAGCCGTCGCTCCCCCTCAGAGCCTCGGCATTCGGCAGCTCGATGCAACCTCCCCTTTCAGAGTGGCTGGTCAGTGAGTCTTGCATGCATTCTTCCCAGACAGCTTTGGCTTCAGGGAGAATGTCTTTGTTGTCTCTGGGCCCATCTGACTTCGAGATGTTGGAGAGGGTTCTCTCCTTGCCAAGGAGATCCTTGGCAACAGTGCCTTTGGATCCACCCCTTGCCTCTTCAGATACTGTGTCTTGAGACCCCAGGTCTGCCACTTATAGGACAGCTGGCCCAGCAAAGTCTCCAAGCCATTCCACCCTTGGAACCCCACTTGTCTTTCAATACTTCCCCAGACCGGCCCCCTCCCGAGGAGGTATCGCAGAAGAGAAGATGTAAGAAGCACCACCTGGATTCTCCCCAAGAATCCGTCAGTGAAGACAGTGATTTCGCAGAAGGGGAAGGGTCCCCAATATCTCCACCTGAGGATGTCTCATTTGGCAACATCTTAGAAATCCTTCACCAAAAAGATGGTTGGTCTACCCAAAACCCTACCCTGAAGGAAGTGGTGCTTTTGGAGGCTTTAGAGTCTGGCCCATGTACTTCTTGGGTGTCCTGCTCTACTGATGTGCTTGTCGACTTAGTGTCAAGCAGGGCATGGAAGGAGCTGTACACTGTAAAACCCACCTCCAGAAGTGCAGTTTGGATTCTTAGTGCTCCAACAGACTGATTCCATTGGACCAGAGGAAACCCGGTAGGTGCCATGGTTGTTGTGGCAGCCACCAAAAAAGAGCTCCCTCAGGAAAGGTCCACTGTCCATCCCCCTAACGGGGAGTCTAGGGGCATGGACAGATTTGGCAAGAGAGTTTACATTTCAGCCACTTTCGCCCTGAGAGCACTAAACTGTCTCTCTCATTTTACTAGGCTACAGAGGGATTTAATCAAAGAACTCTCTACCTCTGCTCCAGAATCCATGTCTGATGAGGATCGGAACGTCTTTTCCTCCAGAATGGCCACCCTAGTCAGTTTCCAGTACATCCATGAGGTTGATTTCCATGCTGCAGAGGGCACTTCTAGGGCCAGCAGTTTAGGTATTGCATTGTAATTGGGCGTCATGCCTGGATGCAGCTGTGTGATTTCATGGAAGATTTCAAGGCGTCCTTCATCAGTGCACCCTTTGGATAGTCATTGTTTGAGCCCACTGTTAGAGACGCACAGTACTGTGGCGAGAAAGATGGAAAGACCTTGTCTGCTATTGGAATCCATTTGTTTGCCATTGAAATCCGTTTTTCTACTTCACAAACCTCCTTCTCTAGTAATCGGTGTGGTGGTAAAAAAAATTTGTGGTTCAAGAAGTCTCGAGGTCCTTTTCAGGAGTCCCAGGGAGATTTTTTCCTTGAGAGGCAGAGGGAGTAGTAGTAATAATGGTAGATGTCAACAGCAGGGCAGAGGAGGTCCGCAAAATCCAGGGTCTCTATTTGTTCTCGAGCCGACCGTTTCAGTGTTCCTGAGGGGGTTGCCCAACAGCCTCTCTCTGGAGGGAGTCGGGGGGGGGGCACTTAACTTTGCACCCCAAAGTCTGGATAGCCAACACAAATGATCTGTTGGTGCAAAGGATCATATCTAGAGGCTATTCCATTCCCTTTTTAAAACATCCTAAGCCTAACGGGTCCCTCCCTGATGTTCCATCCAATCAGAGGGAGTCTGCAGCTTTGGAGATGGCAAAGCTACTGGACAAAATAGTCATCCAGACCCCCCCCCCCCCCGATCAAATCGGGGATTTACTCGAGATTAGTACCAAAAAAGTCAGGGGATCTGAGGCCAATCTTGGACCTGACATCCCTGAATAAGTCACTAAAAAAAATCAAAATTCAGATTATTCACGGTCCAGTCAGTTCTGCCTCTATTGCAAATGGACGACTGGATGTGCTTGTTAGACTTGAAGGACGTGTGCTATCATATCAAAATGAACAGATACTCCAGAAGGTATCTCTGCTTCAGGCTTGGAGTCGGTCAATTCCAATTTGGAGTCCTCCTTTTTTGGCTCACCACATTCCCCAAGGTGTTCTCCAAATGCATGGCAGTAGTCCCCTCTCACTTGAAACTGCAGGGATTCCACGTTTACTTACCTGGACGATTGGCTACTAACCACTCCAACCACGCACCTACTCACTCAAGCCAGGGATTATTTGTTGCACCTAGCCCCTACGTTGGGCTTAACTGTCAACACGCAGAAATCGCAACTGGACCCTGTCCGAGTAATCAACTTCATAGGAGTGCGTTTGGACATATTCAGAACACTGGCCTTTCTCCCTGCAAACAGAATTTCAACTCTAAGGCTACATATCGGACAGATTCTGTCCATACTGAATCCGCCAGCAAAATGTAGTTCTAAGAGTATTGGGGTCTCTGGCTGCCATGATTACCATGTTACCTTCAGCAAGACTATCCATGAGAATTCTGTGATGGACATTAGCAGTCCAGTGTTCCTTGCATCATCATCCCCTAAGCTTTTCGATCAAACTTTCAATTGTGTGCAAAGACCAGCTTCAGTGATGACTTTATTCTTCAGCTGTTGAACAAGGTTGTCCCTTGTACTCCCACCTAAACGCCACATTGACCATGGACGTTACAGGAGACCAATCTGCATGTCAAAGTCCAGGTAATGAGAGCGGTCCTTCTAATGTTAAAAGGCCTGCACAGCTTTCTTCCCTAGGGACTGTTGTGATACAGGCAATGGCTGTTTTTGGGGACATCAACAAGGAAGGGGGAACCAGGTCTTACCCATTGTGTCGAGAAGCAATGAGTGTGTGGCAATGGGTGATACCTACCAACCGCTTTCTAATTGTAATGCACCTTCCAGGTGAGTGCAACATTCTAGCGGACAGAATGAGCAGAATCTTGCTTGTTGCCTCATGAGTGGTCTCTAAAACAATCCCGTGGCATGCATGATCTTTCACAAATGGCCAACCCTGCTGAAGTCTCTTTGCGTCCCCTCACAACAGCAAATGCAGCAGTTTTTTTCCCCTAATCCCTCCTCAGGGACAGTCCCCAAGAGAGACGCTCTAGTTCATGCTTGGTCCCCTGGTCTACTTTATGTATTCCCACCTCTACCCTAGTTACCAGATTTCTTCAGAAAGCACACAAGTTGAAAAGTAGGTTAATTTTCATTGCTCCTTTCTGGCCTCAAGTCTGGTTCACCTTCCTGTTGTATCATCTGCTCTCCATGGACATTGGAACTGGTTCCAGATCTACTGTCCCATCCATCAGGGCAGACTCGCCTGGATCTCCCAGGCCAAAACTAACCGCATGAGTTCTCAAGTTCTGATGATGGCTAGGCATTCCATGCTTTCTTCCACCATCCAAAAGATTTAGATTTCATCCCAAAAGCCATCCGCTAGGAAAGTTTATAAGTGCAAGTGGAAGAGATTCGCCATATGGACTCAACATAAGTATTTGGAGCCCTTTACTGTTCCCATTCCTGTGGTTTTAGACTTCCTTGCTGAAATCTTCCAAAATGGGGCAACCTAATCCACTGTAAAAGTTCCACTATTATGAATGTATCCCTCTGAATGTATTTCTGTGTATTTCACTTGCCACAGTTTAATGTGTGACACTGTAATTCAATAATGTGTGGTACTGATGAGTGTAATGTGTGGCACTGTAATGCAGTCATCTGTGGTACTGATGAATGTATTTCTATATGTATTCAATATGTAAAGTTTCTATTTTCTGTTGGAGGTTTTCTCCTCTGGCCTCCGCTGAAAATGGGCATTTGTAGCCCAGTCGGACAAACCCGTTCAACAAATATAAAATGAAGTGTGACTGGTGGCTGTTTCAAATGATCACATCGGAGAACATTTTTCTTCGCTGGCTTCTTCAGAAGTGCGCAAAGCCTTTCTTAGAGGACCATTTTTGTTCGCCCTCCTTTTCAGGATTCCACACCTCCTTGTGATCTTACTATGATTCTTCAGGTGTTAGTCCATCCTCCTTTTGAACTTTCGGCCAAAGTTGATTTGAAATTCCTTTCCTGGAAAATTGCTTTCTTGGTGGCCATCACTTCTGCTAGAAGGGTTTCTGGATTTACAGGCCTTTTCTTCCAAACCTCCTTATTTGATTTTACATAAAGACAAAGTCACTTTATGTACCAACCCTTCCTTTTTTACCCAAAATTGCTACAGAGAACAGTGTTAATCAATCCAGCAACCTACCAGTTTTCTTTCCCAATTTTCAAAACAAGGGAGAGTGTATCAACTGCATTTTTATCTGGACAGGAAAAAATCAGTCAGGAAGTCTGATCAGTTTGTATCCTTTACTAATATCACAAAAGAAAAAACAGTTTCTAAGACCACATTAGCCAAATGATTGAGAAATTGCATCTCTCTTGTGTATGCATCTAAGGGTATATCTTTGCGCATACAAGTCAAAGCCCATTGTGCCAAACCCATGGCAATATCCTTAGATTTTTGGTCTAGAGTCTCTATTGATGATTGTGCAGCAGCTTCGTGGTCAAACGTTTGTGTCAGACTACAAGCTAGATTTTACCTCCAGAAATAGAGCTGCCTTTGGTTCTGCAGTGGTTCAGAATATTGTATAAAACCAACAAAACAGTCCTTGGTAGGGAGCCTCTTCAGAGCAAAACGAAATTTCTAAAAACACAGATGAGACTCGCCACAGCAGAAGTATAAAAATAAATCCTTTAATAGCTGCAGTTAAAAGTAAGCTCTTTCACGTCCAAATGACGCTTCTTCAGACTTTAACTACACAAAAACACATCCATTTAAATAGTACTGCCTATAAATTTGCCTCAATCTCATTGAATCCATTTCCTAATCGACTAAACTAATTAAAACATTTAAAGACATATGCACTTCGAGACCAACAAATAAAAAAATAAAAATTCCTGTGTTCGTATATACATGTCTGAGAAAATAGTATATATACAATATATATATATATATATATATATATATATATATATATATATATATATATATAGAAATGTATAAAAACAACTAAAAAACAGAAAAGTCTTAGTGAAACACTAGAACCAATATAAAAAATCATGAATATAGAAAGACATAAATAAAACATTTACACTTTAAAATCAATGTAAATAGGGGTGTGTTGCTAGGAAAGGCTTCAGTCACCTTTTCATTTAATCCATGCCCCCTGTGACTCTGGAGTTTTAAAATACACCTATTTTCACTTTCCTCAGTATGGTTCCTAATGTCACCTAGTCTGTCAGTTTTGTTTATTGACTCTAAAACATTAAATTTAAACTTAGTAATGTTCCTACATCTAAAACATGTCTGGCTAATGCATTGTGGCCATCCTCCCTATTGATCGCATATGCATGCTCTCCAACTTGTTCACGAAGGCTTCTATTAGTTTTGCCTATATAGAAATACTGACATGTCTGACAGACTGCAAGATAAACTTAAGTCCCTAGATTTGCGTTCAGCATAAAAATTAAATCTGTGTTCATGTCCTGTTTCAGGGTGTATAAAGAGATTATTGCAAGACATATAAGGACATTGGTTGCATCCCCTGCATGGAAAAGTGTCTTGTCTGAGAGATAAGATAGGCACTTTTTTCTTGTCCTCCTAGCACAATAGCCTGTTTAATGACTTGGTGTTCCTGTATGAAAAACTAGGTTGTTGGCCCACTAACTCTGCTATCCTATCATCAGTGGTTAGGATATTCCAATTCTTACTAATTATGTTTGTAACCTTCAAAGTTTTATTAGAATAGGGAATTACCATCATGTTCCTCTTCATTCGTTGACCACTGTTGTTAATACTACCTATGCTCCCTGTTTTCCTATGCAAAAAGGGTTTCCCTTCACCTTGTCTCATAGCAGTATTAACTTGATATACACTTGCTACTTCTTTCTTGGTGTATCCCCTCGATGAAAAATTACCAGCTAATATATCTTGCTTTGTTATGTAATTTTCATCAGTAGTAAGCCGTGACATCCCAAGTGTCTGACTCTTTACAATGTTATGATAGATATGTTGGGGATGCATACTACTGCGATGTAGAATGCTGTTCCTCCAACAAGATTTCCTATATATTTCAGAATGTACCATATTGCCTTCTTTGTTTATTTGTGTATCTAAAAATTCTATTTTAGCATCGGAACTTTTAGCTTCAAATCTCAGAAAGTCAGTGGTACCATTTATATAATGAACTCGCATAGCTCCATTTCAGTGCCAGCCCATGTAAAGAAAACATTGTCCACAAAAAGCTTATAAAACTTAATTTGATCACTATATAAGGCGTTTGCCATGGTATAATTCCTCTCCCAATATGCTAACACAAGGTTTGCATATGAGTTTCACAAGGGGTGCCCATGGCTACCTCCTCTTTCTGTAAATAGTATGTGCCATCATATAACAAATCATTGTTATTTAGTACAAGTTCTAATAATGCTAAACTTCTAATAATTATATTCCTGGAGATTCCTTCTTCAGTTAGAATCAATCTTACAAACTCCATACCAGTGTCATTTGGAATTGAGGTAAACAGTGACACTACATCCAAAGTGACTAACAAGTCATTAGTTATGTTCTTTGAAGACACATACTCGCCATAACTCTCCAAGAACTCCTGACTGTCTTTCAGTATCATCTTATTCCTGTCCACTATTGGCCTAAATTGTTTTTTTACAAAAATGGAAGCAGGTTCCGTTAACCACCCATTGCCTGAGACAATGGGTCTCGTAGGGGAGGTCAACTAAAGTTTTATGTATTTTGGGAAGTCCTCTAAGAGTAGGAACTAATGGTTGCTCAACTAGAAAATATTTATATAAATCACTACCAGTGGTGTTACATAAAAATAGATTGTATAATTCATAGGTTCATAGGTTTATACTAGGCTATCTGCCCTAAGGTATTTATACGTTGTGCCCATTAGTTTGTTTTGCCTCTGTCCAGCAGTGACACAGAGATGATTCCTGGGATTCGGAGTGCATGTTCTTAATCAATCTGTTTAACTGCATACTATTCAATGTTTGGTAGGTCACAGAATCATCCAACATATATGTCAGTGTTAAAATACATATTGCGGTCTAAAACCACAGTAGCCCCACCTTTATTTGCTTGTCTAATCACTATGTTGTGATTGTGTTGCAGTTTCTTAATAGCTTGAAACTCGTGTCAAGTTTTAGAAATCTGGTTTACAGTATGAATTATATAGTTCAATCAGATGATGTTCACAGGCTCTCTCAAATGTATCTAGTAAGGGATGGCCTTGAGGAATAAAAGTGGAAGGCTTAGTAAAAAAAATTCTTATTCCCCATTTCATTATCACCAAACAACATTCTCTAACACTTCTGGTAAACATTCTAATGTCCATCAAGATATCCGCTAAATCCGCTGATTTAGAAGGTATAAAGAAGAGGCCTCTGTTAAGTAGGCACCTCTCACTTTCTGTTAAATTATAGTTAGATATGTTCACTACTAAGTCTTCTTGATAGGGCGAACTACCTTTTTCTGAAACTCGTGGGTTTCTCCTGATGTTTTTCTCTTTCTGGCGCGCCCCTGCAGTGACCATCCGGTCGAAGTCCTCTGCTGGATGGATAAAGGGAAAGAGAACGCCATATTAGTACCCTGTGAAGTTTGCAATGAAGATAAGCTGTTGATGTTCATCGTGTTTCACTGTTGCAGTCATAACTGTAGGGTGCTCCCGCCGGCAGGCAGCCCGAGGTCGGCCAGAATCCCAAAGTCTGGGTCCGGCGTCGGCCGTATAAGCCAGTACCCTGACGTCAGTACGCTCTGGTACATAGCCCTCAGCCGACGCCATCTTCTCCAGTCTTTCTTGCCGTGCGGTGGAAAGCAGCTCGCAAGTCGTTGGTTGGCGATTTTCGTACAGCTTTTTTTGGTGTTGTCGGTCTGAAGTTCTTACTTCTCTTCTCAAAGCTAAGTACCCCGTTGGGGAATCTTTTTCTTGTTCCTCCGATGTCAGAAAAAGTTAATAATTGTATTACGTGTGGGGAAACAAATACCTCATAAGGATTTCCACTCTTAATGTCTACCTTGCTTAGGCCCTGACCACGACGTTTCTTGTTGTCGGTTCTGTGCCAGGTTTAATTCTCGTACTATCAATATAAATGGGCTTTGAATTATTTTGGCAGACGCTTCAATTACAGAATGTCGTCGGTCACTACCGGAATTCAAAAGAAGCGCAAAGACAAGGACAGGCCTCCGAGGTCCAAACAGGACTCGTTGCAGCTGGAGCCGGCGTCCGGTTCGGCTGTAGTCAGTGAGGCGCTTTTGCAGCCCCTGTCATCCGCCACTTCTGAACCGATGGCCGATATGGACTCCCATGGGGAGCCATCAAGGCCTTCTATTTTATCTGCTGCAGGACCTTCGGACGTCGCTCCCTCGGATGGGTCCGGAACCGCTGTGCAGGTACCGGCTTCTGAGGGGGGTATTCAGGCCTACTCACATCACTATTGCAAAGGCAAAGTCAAAGACTCCTGTTAAGTCTAAAGCTCCTGCTCAAGCTTCTTCCGAATCTACTCCCAGGACACAGAAGCAATTGTTAAGGATGGCTGAAGATTTGCTTTCTATGATTAGAGGTTCTCACCCCCCCCCCCGAGAAAAGGCCTCGACAGGATGTTCCTATGGATTCCTCTGACCAGGCTTCTATATCTTCTGTCTCTTCCTCTGATCAGGAATATTCTTTTCCCCCTTATGAGGATTCGGATGCTGAGGACTCCTTGCCCTCTGCCTCTCCGCCTGAAGATTTTTCTTTTGGGGAAACCTTACATGAGATGAGGGAACATATTCTGCTTCCAAGAAGAGGCTTAGAGAATTCCTTCTTCTTCCTCAACATAGGCCTTTAGCTATCCCTCCTGTTCTTGACATTGTGGATGATGCCTTTTCCAAGGCTAATTTGAATCCTGATTCCATGCCTCCTGCTCCCTCTTAGCCTGATAGGTTTTATAGGGTTCCTGAGTCTCATTTGTTCTTATTTAAGAATCCTTCTGCAGATCCTGAAACTATTTCTCAGGGTTCTAAGGCTGCTAAAGTTGCTTCTTCTAAGAATCCTATTCCCTCTAAAAAGGATTCTCGTGCCTTAGACAGGTGGGGCAAAAAGGTATATACTTCTGCTACCCTTTCTGTTAGGGCTTTAAATTGCCAATTTCATATGTTTAAGTATCAGCAATTTCTTTTGTCTGTTTTAAAGCAAAAGCTTGCTTCCCTCCCTGCATGTGCAGAAGATAAGGAACTACAGGATGTATTGCATGCAACTGAACAACTGAACAAACATAGCTTGCATTGTGGTTTTGATGCTTTGGATGCTTCTTGCAGGGCCGCAGCCTCTGGTACTGTTATCAGGAGACATGCTTGGCTTCGTGAACAAAGTTTACCTGAACAGGTTAAGGCTAAATTATTAGATGCCCCTGTTCAGCATGATGTTCTTTTTGGATCTAAGGCTGAGGAGGTTATTAAAAAGATGGAAGAAAAGGCAAAATCTATGCAAATTGTGAAAGATTTCTTGCAAGTTCAGCCTCCTAGATTTTCCAGGAATTGGCCCTCCAAAAATTGGTCCTTTCCCACGTCTGACAGGCCTCAAAGGGGAAGATATAGACGCTCCAGAGGTCGTGGCCAAGCTCAGGCCTCCTACAGATCGAGACAATGGACTGCTTCTTCACCTAGAAGGGGAGAAGACAGATCCCAATCTCAAAGAAAGCAAACTCAATGACTCTCTAGGTTGGGCAACAGGACCTCTTTACCTGGATGCCCCTCTCTGAGGAGAACTTTCTCTTTTTTACAGAAATTGGACTCATATTACCCAGGACAAATGGGTATTGGACGTGATTTTAAAAGGCTACAACTTCCACTTTCATACCTTGCCAAGAGCTTTCGGTTGGCCAGATCTGCCAAAACATCAATGGTCAGAGGCCTTAAATCAAGTGGATGCTCTTCTGGCCATGAGAGCCATAGAGCCTGTTCCACTCTCAGAGATGGGAAAATGGTTTTATTCGAGACTGTTTCTGGTTCCGAGAAAACAAAGCTCATGGAGACCTATTCTGGACCTTTCTGTGTTAAACACCTTTTTGGAAATTCCAAAATTCAAGATGCTTACTCTGCAGCAGCTGATTCCAATGCTCTCTCAGGACGCCTGGATGGTGACATTGGACCTAAAGGAAGCTTATTTACACATTCCCATCAGGCAGGAATGCAGGAAATTCCTCGGGTTCAAGGCAGGTTCGAGACACTATCAATTCTCTGTACTGCCCTTTGGTTTATCTACTGCGCCCAGAGTCTTTACCAAGTGCCTGGCACCAGTAGTGGCTTATTGCAGACTCCAGGGGATTCAGATTTACCCTTATTTGGACGACTGCCTTATTCAGGCAGACAGCAAGGATCTTTTACTTCAACATCTGGATTTTGTTCAACGTCTTCTCCTCCTGTTGGGATTTTCAGTGAACACAAAAAAGTCACATCTGATCCCTTCTCAACAAATGGTATTCCTGGGAGCCCTTTTAAACAACCTTACAAAGGGCCTTCCTCACTACAGAAAAACAAATACAGCTGGCTTCAATTTTCAAGACTTTTGGCAACTCTACCTCAGCTCACTGCAAGGAAATTCCTGCAGGCACTGGGCTACATGGCTTCCTGCATTCTGTTGATTCCAAATGCAAGGCTTCATTTGAGAAAGCTTCAATGGTATCTGAAAATTGTGTGGTCGCAGCATTACCACGATCTGGACACTCTGATTTCTCTGATCCCCTGCCTCCAAAAGGAGTTCTTTTGGTGGTCCAGGGTGTGTGCTTTAAACGAAGGAAAGCCTTTTCGTCTTCCTCAACCTTCTCAAATCATAACCACGGATGCCTCGGATTATGCTTGGGGAGCACATTTTCTAGGCAATTGCCAGCAGGGAGCCTGGACCAAAGGATCATCTTCACTGGCACATCAATCTGAAGGAAATGTTGGCAGTTCAAAATGCTCTTCTAGCCTTCAAGCACCTTTTGCATCCAGGGCCTCTTTTGATTTGCACAGACAACACCACAGTCATGTGGTACATAAACAAGCAGGGGGGCTCTCATTCGTACCCCCTTTGCAGACTAGCTATGGCTTTATGGGACACAGCTCTAAATCTGAATCTACATCTCCAGGCCCATTACATACCAGGAGAACAGAATCTCTTAGCAGACAGCCTGAGCAGGAACATTGTGGATCCTCAAGAATGGATGCTAGACACCAACTTATTCAACAGGACTACTGCAGTTTGGGGATGCCCCCAGATAGATCTGTTTGCATCCCATCTCAATCATCAGCTGCCTCACTTTTGCACCAGGTCATTCCACAAAACAGCTTGGAAAGTGGATGCCCTGTCCTTCAGCTGGAAAAACCTTTCGGGTTATGCCTTCCCTCCTCTTCCTCGGGTATTACTAAAGATAAAACAGGACAAGCCCAAGTTCCTCATCTTGATTGCTCCGATTTGGCCTCGACAGTTTTGGTATCCAACTTTAAGGCACCTGTTCTTGGAGCCTCCTTGGATTCTCCCTCTGAACCCTTCTCTTCTGTCCCAGCATCAGGGTCAGTTGCTACATTCCAATCTCAAGACCCTTTGCCTGGCAGCTTGGCTCTTCAAAGGAATTTGATTTCTTCTAGTCTTCCCAAACAAGTTTTGGATGTTCTTCTGGAAGCTAGACGGCCTAGTACTAGGAAATCCTATGCCTCTAAATGGAAGAGATTTTGCATTTGGATGCAGGGCCGAGATTTGGACCCTCTGGTACCTGATCTCTCTTCTATTTTGCTTTACCTTTCGGATCTTTTGTCTGATGGACTGTCTTTTTCTTCCATTAAGATTCATGCTTCTGCTATTTCTGCTCATTTCAATACTGATACCCCCTGTTTTTTCTCATCCTTTAGTGAGACAATTCTTGAGAGGGGCTAAGAATTTAAGGCCTCCCAGGACCCCTCCTGTTCCTGCTTGGGATCTTAATTATGTTTTAGAAAAACTTACTTTGCCTCCTTTTGAGCCTGCTGCTTCTTCAGATATTAAGTTTTTATCTTGGAAGACAGTTCTTTTGTTAGCTTTGACTTCTGCCAGAAGGGTCTCAGAGTTGCAAGCTCTCATGGCTGTGGAACCATTCCTTATTTTCCACCAGGACAGAGTATCCTTGAGAACCAATCCTACTTTCATGCCTAAGGTGATTTCGAAGGTGGCTTTAAATCAAACAATTCACCTTCCTACCTTCTTTCCTAATCCTCAGAATAAAGGGGAAAGGATTTTGCATTCCTTGGACGTGCACAGACAGTTACGATTTTATTTGGACAAGACTAAAGAGTTCAGAAAATCTAACCAATTGTTTGTTTCTTTTGCCTCCAGTTCTCTTGGTAAGGCTATTTCCAAATGGATTTCTTATGGAATAAGATTTTGTTACACTCATCATGGGAAACAGTTTCCAGGTACTGTGAGAAGTCATTCTACTAGAGCAGCTGCTACTTCTACAGCTTTTCTCAGGGGAGTTCCTACCAAGGATATTTTGGAAGCTGCCACTTGGAGTTCTGTGCATACTTTTTCCAAGCATTACAATCTCCCTTTGTATTCTAAGACCAGGGCAGGCTTTGCCTCTGCTGTTTTGCAGGGTCTTCTTGCTGCCCCTTCTTCTGTCTAAACCTCCCCCCTTTTTCCACTGCTTTGGGATTCCACCCTACAGTTATGACTGCAACAGTGAAACACGATGAACATAGTACAGTTGTGTACACCTACCATAAATGTAGATGTTAGAGTGTCTTCACTGTTGCAGTCGTTTCCCTCCCTCCTATCCCCTCTTTTTCTCTCCTTTGTGGTGTATTTGTGTTTCCTTGGTGGATTCATTTTGTTTTGATTTATTGGGGGACTTCTGACATCTAGGGCAAGAAAGGCTGGAGAAGATGGCGTCGGCTGAGGGCTATGTACCAGGACGTACTGACGTCAGGGTACTGGCTTATACGGCCGACGCCGGACCCAGACTTTGGGATTCTGGCCGACCTCGGGCTGCTTGCCGGCGGGAGCACCCTACAGTTATGACTGCAACAGTGAAGACACTCGAACATCTACATTTATGGTAGGTGTACACAACTGTACTTTGTCCAAACAGCACTCCCCCTTCCTGGTAGCTTCCACCATGGATGATATTACCCTACTGTCCGTCTGCCCAGACGGGCCCTCACCTCCATCCAACCAAGTGGCAGTCTCAGAAAATACATTCACGCAAAGATGGATCAGTGAGCGTGGATGTTCTCTGCAAATCAGTGGATATAGGTAGTCGCGTTGACGTCACAATTGTGGGTGTGGCTTTCGGTGCAATGCGAACCGCAACAGTTCTATTATTGGCATTATGAATGCCATATACGTTGTTCATGGCATTTTCAGCATTATTTCTAGGCCAGGAGAAGACTTGACCTAGACAAAAATGATTTAAATCACGTTCTAACTTCTTGTCAAGCAACTGCTTGTTGTCAAGAATAGAAAGTCTTAGCGTGATGTCAGCAATAAGCACTTCCTTTTCTGTGCTGACAAGATTTATAAGTTCATTCTCCATAGTTACAATCTCTTGTACTAATGCCTTCTCTATATCATTATACTGTTCAGTCAGTAGATTGATGTATCCATAACTCGTTTCTAAATTTAGCTTCTGCCATCTAGTCGGCATCTTCAACACCCTCAACCCTTTAGGTACTACCTTAAAAGTGAGACATGCCTTCATGTGGTGTCTCTGCCACTGCATGTTTCTCAGTTTCTGTAGACAATTTTCCAGCTTCCATGTCAGCTGGAGCACCTCAATATTCCTAGCTGTATTCACTGTCAGTTGACCTTCATTAATTCATGAGAAGTAAACTTCAGGAGTGGATTCTTAGTCATACCTATAAATTTTTGTAGCACACTGGTATCAGTTTCTTGAAGTGGTAGCACACTCTTCTCTGCTGTTAAAGGATTTATTTTCATACTTCCGCTGTGGCGAGTCTCATCTGTGTTTTTAGAAAAGTGGTTCAGAATATCTTTCCATGAGGGCCGCCCAAGGTTACTACAGCTGGGGACTCTGTCCTCCAAGTTGAGGAACAAATGAAAATGACTATCGGATAAAGAAGTTATGTACTCACTATAACGTTGCATCTGTGTTGTCCATTTTCATTCTTCTTCAACCCTCCTTCCCTCCACCTATGGCTGTGAAAGACCTGATGGATATGCTTATAGGAATCAAATTTCCTGTTTGAGCTCTTGAACCTTGTTCTCTCTCTTTCTGTAGCTACCCAGTTATATGTGTACTTCTGTATATAATCTGCAATGTGTTAGCAAACTCGATCTGAGGTAATCTAGGGGAGAATGAGGCATTATGGGTAAGGGAGGAGCTTGAGCTTCAAAGCCTAACCTTCAACCGGTGGGTTTAGGATCCGACCCAGCCTCTTTCCAAAGAAGAATGAAAATGGACAGTACAGTTGGAATGGTTATGGTGAGTACGTAACTTCTTTTTTCGATGTTTTTTAATCTGGCCATGAGCATTTACCATAGGCTTCTCCACAGAGGGGATTTGCTTATATAAAATATGAATTGTTTGATGCACCTAAAAACTCTTAAACTGCTTGGATGACCGAATTTTGTTACCTCTTAGGCTCCTTTTTGTGAGGATGTGATGCAGGTACTGTAGGAGATGGAAAAAAATGCTACTAGGAAATTGTATATGTGCAAATGGAGTAAACTTTCTAGTTGGTACCAGAACAAAAGCCAAGAACTTCTTCAGGCCCAGTTGCCTCTGGCTGTTGATTGTTAGTGTGAATTACTGTGTTCTGGCCTTTTTTTATTCCTCTGTCAATGTGCATAAGTTGGTCATTTCTGCTGGTCTGCCCTTTGAGCCCACTTTTTAAAAACATGGTCAAATTAAACTGTTTTTGAAAGGGGTGTTGCATATCTGTCCATCTAGGAAATGGATGATTGCTCTTTGTGTATTCAGTTTTGTTTTACTTGCCCTGATAATCTGGTCTTAATGGAGACTGATTTGAGGTCCTTAACATGAAAGATTTGCTAGGACATCGACTAAAAAGTGTGTCGGAGTTATAAGCACTTTTTGGCAAATCATCTCGACTTCATTTTTTAGAAAGACAGGATTTCTTTGAGAACTAATTATTTTTTTATGCCCGAGAAGTGATCCTTGAGTATATAAAACTTGTCTTTCCACAACCCAAGAGTAAGGGAGAAAAGATTCAAATTCGTCCAAAGGCTACTGTGTGTAGTACCAAGACAAAACTCAAGCCTTTGGGAAGGCTGATAGCTGTGTGTGTCTTGAGGGTAAGTAGTAGTAATCTGTGTCAAAGCAGACTACTTCCAGATGACTGTCTCATGCTATTGCCTTTTGTTATATTCACCATAGTAAGACACTTCAAACCAAGATTAAGGCCCATTCCACAAGGACTTCCCTTTCTGGAAAGGGGTGTACTCAACAGAGGTATTCTACAGGCAGAAACTGGCTCTGAGGTGTATACTAAACTGGATTCCTTTTCCAGGTTCAGAATAAGCTTTGCTAAGACCCCTCTCCAGGGGCTAATGGGGTCTGTGTATTGGCCTCTATTTGTTAGTTTTCTAAGCTATAATAATCTACTCTCCTAGCGTAGGCTACTGCCACAGTGATCTCTGCATTAAACATAGAACAGTTGTGTAATTAATCTTACCATAACAGTAGATGTTTTAGTAGGTCACTGTTGCATTCCCGTTCTTTGCTTTTAGATTTGTTTCTTAGCATTATTTTACCAGTGTTCTTGCCTCACTTTTGGGCCAAAAATGTTGAAATTTTTGTTCGCCAACTGTCATTTATTTATTTTTTTCAGAAGTCTGTTTTATTTATTTCAGAGATAATTCACCACCAAATTTACAACAGTCCAATATACAAAGTGGGTACATACAAAGAATACAACCATATTGGTTGCAGGACCATATAGATAATTTACCAGCAATGTTAACATAAACAAGTAAATGGCACATAAGCAACAGTACTGTTGATAGCTTTGCTTTAAAAAAAAAAAAAAAAAAAAAATTGTATGACTTGATATGAAGATTTTGACCTTTAGTTAACCCACAACTATATACAATATTTACAACTGTTACGATGAGAAATCTCATAGAACAGGGAGTTTACTGATGTGAAGTTCAATCTCGCAGTTCAATCTTCACTGATGGGTTCGGAGCCGATCCATCTGTTCCAACACGGCCGTTAGCAAAGCTCCGTATTTTACCAGTAGCTGGAGACCTAGCCCCTTATCCCATGATGCACTGCTGGAATTCCCTCAGATCTAGTTTGCCGCGGTACGGATCTCAGTGGTTCCAGTTCGCTCGAGTCTTTTTTTGAGAAAAAAATCGCTTTTCGCTAGTTGTTTCATACCTTTTCTTCTAATATTTACTTAGCAGTTGTATAGCTACTTTAGCCCTTTCTACTTCAGCTTTCCCTTGGTGCCTTTACTATAGTTGTAGTGGCCTCGTGTTGGGCCTAGTTATAGAGTGCGCGTTGTTCTAGTAATACTTAGTGTCTGTTTTCTTTATTATAGTTAATTGCATTAATATTGTGTATATTTAGTGTGTAGTTAGAGATAGATATTTACATAGTTTAGCCCTATTTTTCTCCGGGCCATAGTTTAGAATGCGTTTTATATCTTAGGCGGGTTCACTTGAGCCTATTTGTTATATTACTTTCAGGCTGTGTTTAGGCTTGTGTGGGTTGTGTTTAGAATTAAGCCTAAAGATTTTTCTAATATGTCTCAGGAAAAAAACAAACATCCCAAGTATGGATTCAAAAAATGTCCAGACTGTGGGAAAAGATGTCTCTCACTGATGGGCACGTTCAGTGCGTTTATTGTCTAGGTGCGGTCCACTTGCAGGAGTCCTGCAGCATTTGCCATTCCTTTTCTGCGAGGGTTCTTTTGGAGAGGAAAAGGAAGCTTGTGGATAAGGGTTTGCTGAAGCATCCTTTTGCTGAAGCTTTGAGTGACCAGGATGGTGCCAGCAAATCCTCTAAATCCTCTGCAGATTCCAAAGCATCTAAAGAATCAAAAATGGCTAAGAAAGTGGAGGATCCCGGGACTTCAGCTCCACAGCTCTCTGAGTAGAGTGTCTCTTCATTTTGGAGCCGGCCCATAGTTCTGGTGCTGGTCTCTGAGAGACCTGCATCTCCACTCCTCCAATCTGCATTGTCAGTGCACTCCTGTAGGTCTTCTGTCAACCTCTCGTATTTAGATATGGACCAATTGGTGCAGAAGCTCTTACGGGCACCAGGCCTTGCTAAATTGTTGTCTGCCCTGACCCGAGCGTCAGAACTGAAGACCACCACCCCGGACTTGACTGATCCTTCTCAGAGCCGTACTGGATCTTCTGAGCCAGAGGGGGCCGACCTGCTGATCGTGGAGCCTTTGGAGCCGAGACCTGCTCTGGTGTCATCAGTTCCATCTACTCTGACATCCTCTGCCCCGACTGGGGACTCTAGGGGCTGACACACTCCTGTCGTGTCCAGGGAGGATAGTCGCACTGACTTGGTGCTGAGACTTCCTCTCGGGGCCTCTGCTCAGATGAGCTTGGCTCCTATCTCCAGCTCAGAGCCCATGGTCTCTGTGCTGGAGGGGCTAGAGGTTCCTTCGGGTCAGTCGGCTCCTTCTCATCAGAGCCATGATGCTTTTGAAGCCATGAGCAGAGCCTTGTCCCCAAAGACATCCTCGACACCAGGTCTGGCCTCTTCTTCCCCCAAAGCGCCCGTGTCCACTTCAGCCTCCATCGACCAGTCCCAGTGTAGACCCTGAGCCTCAGGTAGCCCCACAGGGTGCCCCTTGCTCTTCCGAGTCCTCCCTAGAGGCTCCCACTGAGGAGGTTCCCAGGAAGAGATTGTGTAAGAGGAGACACTTGGACTCCCCACAGGAGTCCGTGTTGTCTGACACTGACTTGGATGAGTCGGAAGTGTCCCCATGATCCCCCACTGAAGATATCTCCTTTGCGGAGTTACTTGAGATCCTTAGGCAGAGGGGTGACTGGCAGTCCAAAAGCCCTACTGAGGATGAGTCAGTTCTCCTGAAGGCTTTCGGGTCTCAACCTTCCACCTCTTGGGAGTGTCAGCCCTTCGATGAGCTCATGCAGCTGGTCCCTCTCAGAGGGCGTGGGAGGCACCTGAGTCCATGTAACCTGTCCCTCGGAGGCCTAACAAGTTTATTTCTGCTCCCCGTGGATAAAGCATTCTTGACCAAGGGAGTCCCTGTTGATGCCATGTTGGTGGCAGCCACCAAGAAGGAAATGTCTGAGACTTGCTCGTTGATCCATCCTCCTGACAGGGAGTCTAGGAGCATGGATCAATACGGGAAACACATGTTTAATTCAGCAACTTTTACACACTGATCCCTGAACTATTTGACCCATTTTACCAGACTGCAAAGAGATCTCCTTAAGGAGTTGGGAGATGCTCTTCAGGGTGCTTTAGCTGCAGGAGCTTCCGACAAAGTTGCCATCCAGCTTGCTACCCTAAATTCCATTGTGAACTTGTCCATGCGGCTCATATCACATGCAGCCGATGCTATGAGTAGGGCAGGTGGGTACAGGAGTTGTTCTGAGAAGACATTCCTGGATGCGCTTGTGTTCTTTCGCCGAGCCATTTGTCTTCATTTGTCAACACCCCTTTTGATGGCTCATCACTTTTTGGGCCCAAAGTGAGGCAAACTCTCACCATGTATGAGCAGGAGGGAAAGACTCTCACTGCCGCCGGAGCCCGCTTTTCCACCCCTACGTGGCATTATCCCAAAGGCCAGAGAGGTGGGAAGATGTGGTTCCGTAAAGCCCAAGGAGCCTTTCAGGATACATGTGGTGAACCCTTCTCTAGGGGCAGAGGAGGTGGTGGTAATGGAATACGTCGGCCTCGCGACAGAGGGGATCCGCAGCACCCGGGTGAGAGAGATCACTTCTCGGGCAGCCCTATCAGCACTTCTGAAGGGAGGCCCGACTGTCGTACTCTGGAGGCATTCGGGGGTCTCTTGTCCATGTACCCAGACGCCTGCCGAGATGTAACAAACGACATCTGGGTACAAAGTATTATTTCCAGAGGGTATTTCATACCGTTCTCCACTCAAGGAGTGAGTACCCACACCCCCAAGGAGAATCCTGGATTTTCCACCCAGTTACATGGAACAAACAACTATAGAGGTCTGTAAGTTGCTAGAAGAGTCATCCAGCCAGTCCCAGCAGACCAGATAGGATCCGGAACTTGCTTAAGATTCTTTTTGGTTCCAAAGAAAACAAGGGACTGGAGACCTATTTTGGACCTCAGTAGACTCAACCAATTTGTCAAGAAAGAGAAGTACCGGATGGTCACGTTTACAGTCTATACTTCCCTTCTTAGGGAGAGACCATTGGATGTGCTCGATAGAGCCTAAGGATGCATACTACCACATAAAAATGGCCAGGCCATCCAAAGATCTGCCTTTTTGGCTGGGAGCCAATCATTATTAATTTCGGGCCCTGCCCTTTGGTCTCACTACAGCCCCCAGAGTGTTAACCAAATGCATGGCAGTGGTCACGGCTCACCTGAGGCGTCTAGGATTCCAGGTATTTCCATATCCCGGCGATGGACTCCTTACCATCACCACCAGGCATCAGCTGATTCAGGCAAGAGAATATACTCTGATACTCTGCAATCACTTGGGCATTACAGTCAACTCCGAAAAGTCTGCCTTATCGCCATCGCAGCATATCATCTTTCTAGGGGCAGAGTTAGACACCTCAACCACCACTCTACGACTACCAATCGAGCGTGTCTTTCTTCTTCTCCAGCAGGTCAGCTCATTGGTATCCAAGGACAGAGCACCAGAGGCAGAAGTTTTAAAAGTATTGGGTTTGATGGCTGCAGTGATCTTGGCCATACCATTAGCAAGGATGCATATGCGAATTCTTAAGTGGCTACTGTTAGCTCAGTGGTCTTATCAGGAACTTCCAGTGAATCACATGATTTTAATTACGAACTCTTGCAAGAGATATTCTCCAGTGGTGGTTGACATCTCTTCATGTAACCATAGGACGCCCCTTTGTACTACCCCCTCCAGTAGCCACTGTGACCACCGACGCTTCCCTGATAGGATGTAAGGGGGTGCATTTTCATGGGAAGACTGCCCAAGGCACATGGACGGATTAAGAGTCACATCTGCATATCATTGTCCTGGAGATGAGAGCAGTACTTCTAGCGTTGCAGTACTTCCAGGACTCTCTTCTTCTAGGGATGATTGCGATTCAGGCAGACAATATGTCAGTAGTCTGGTACTTGAACAAGCAAGGTGGGACCAAGTCTTAACCCTTTTACCGAGAAGCCCTCAGAGTTTGGCAGTGGGCTGTCTCGTCCCAGCGCTTTGTTGGCAATGCACACCTCGAGGAGATCCAGAGTGAGACCAGACAAACTGAGCAGGGCAATCTTGTTGCCTCACAAGTGATCTTTCAAGCAAGAGATTGCGGACAGGATTTTCTGCAAATGGGGCCAGTCTTGCTGCGATCTGTTTACCAGTCACATCAACATGAAATGCAAAAGCTACTTTGTCCTGATTCCCACTCCGGGAGAGCCCCCGAGTCTCCTCTATGCATTTCCACCAATCCCATTAATACCCAGACTTCTACAGAAAGCAGTGTCGCTGGGGAGGACATCATTCTTATAGCCCCTTATTGGCCTCAGCAGATTTGGTTCCCATTTCTTCATCGTCATTTATTGGAGGATCCATGGATTCTGGACCCAGTTCCAGACCTTCTTACACATCCGTCGGGGTACCTCCATCCTTCATTGCAGTCACTGAAGCTCACACTTGGCTGCTCCAGTTCCCCCTCATAGCCAGGCTTCATGATCTTTCTGATGAGACAAGGCAGATCCTCTTGTCTTCCCATAAGCCGTCCACCAGAAGATTATATTTTAGTAAGTGGAAGAGATTTTCCATGTGGGCTTCTAAGCAGAACATCGATCCTTATCAATCCCCTTTGAAGTCAGTTTTAGAATTCTTGACTCTGATTTTTAATAAAGGAGCTGCAGCTGCTACAGTTCGTGTCCAGTTGGCTGCTATATCTAATTTTCATCTCTGAGTGGAAGGGCTGACTATAATGTCCCACAAGTTGTCCAAGGCCTTTCCCAAAAGAAACTTTCACGAGGCCTCCAGTGAAAACTCCTTATTCTCCTTGGAATCTACTCTTTATGCTGTTTCGTATAATTCTTCCCCCATTTGAACTAGCATCATCTTGTGATCTCAAATTTTTATCATGGAAAACCATATTTCTGTTGGCTATTACTTCTGCCCGCAGTGTGTCAGAACTTCAGGCCTTATCTATCAGCCTTTCTTATTTGATTTATCATGCTGATAGAGTATCTCTTGGGACAAACCCCTCCTTTTTGCCCAAAGTTTGTTCGGAATCTAATATCAACCAAATCATTGAGTTGCCAGTCTTCTTCCCTGACCATTCCAACAAACTAGAGTATATGCTGCACAAACTTGACGTTCACAGATAGTTCAGATATTATATGGACAAAAGATGTTAGAAAATCAGACCAACTCTGTGTCTTTCTTTGAAGCCAGAAAAGGTAGACCAGTGGCTAAAACAATGCTTTCTAAATGGCTATCTAATTGCATCACTTTTGTTTATTCAGCTGCTAATATGTCCTTACTACACAAGATTAAAGCTCATTCTATCAGAGCAGTTTCTACGTCTTCTGCATTTCAAGCCAAATTGCCCCTTGATAACATTTGTGCTGCAGCCACTTGGTCTAAGCCTCATACCTTAATCACTCATTACAAAGTTGATAAGGTCTCCTGGGACAGGGCTTCCTTTGGGTCTATGGTCCTGAAGAATGTACTCCCATGAGCCATCCGAGATTGAGGGTGCTAGGGACACTACCCATCAGTGAAGAATAAACGGTGTGATTGAACAACTTCACATTAAGAAGTTATGTACTCACCATAGCATTCCATGTGAGTTGTTCCAGCCTGCCTTCATTCGTAAGTCCCTCCCTCCATCCCCCACCTGGCTGATAGTTGACCTAGAGGCTGGTCTCATCCTGGTTTTCAATCTTTCTTCCTCTCTTGGGAGAGTAGATGTTCTTCATCTCACATTGCTGCAGTCCTTACATATGGGTAGTCCGCTGTCCTCGGTCGGCCCGAATACCAAAGTATTAGGCTGACGTCGGTCATGGGCGCTCAGATCTGACATCAGAGCGTCAGGGTATAAAAGCGCATGACCGACGTCATATCCTCAGTCTTTTTTGCCGCATGGTCCGATGCAGAAGCAGTGTTTGCAAGTGCCGTTCGGCGTTCTGAAATTTTCGTATTCTGAGTTTCAGACCGAAACCAAGTTGGGCTAAGTACCCCGTTGGGGAATATTTTTGTTTTTTCTTGCCTCAGTTAATTCCGGATGTCAGAAAAAGTGAATAATTGTATTTCTTGTGGGAAACAGATACCGCATAGGGATTACCACTCTCTTTGTATTCCTTGTTTGGGACCTGAGCACGACGTAGTCGGGTGTCGCTTTGTGCTAGGTTTAATAAGTGCACCATTAAGCGTAGGTTAGATTGCGCTAGGCTTGTCTTGATGGCGGTTTAATTATAATATGCCGTCGGATCCTCCGGCGCCCTTCTGTGAAGCGCAAAGACAAATCTTTAAAGTCCAGGCAGGATGAGTCGTCCATTCCGGACGCTGGTTCTTTAGAAACTACGGTGGAATCTGTGGATCCAGCCGAGGTTTCAGTTGAGTCTCAGGGGGAGGCTTTGATTTTGCAAGATGTGGCCTCTCAGGAGTCAGGTCAGGCTGAGGGGGCCTCTCAGGTTGCTGTTCTCCCTTCCTTGCCTAAGGTGGTTAGGCCTTCTCCTTCTGTCTCTAAGGCTCCTTCCAAAGGCAGGCCTGGTTTGCCTTCCACGGGTGTCAGTCCTAGTTCTGCAGGTTCTGTGCCTAAAAAACACATGCTTAAAATGGCAGAAGATTTAATTTCCTTAATCAGAGGTTCTATGCCCCCTCCTGATAAGAGGCCTAGGGTGGAGCCAGAGGTGGAAAGTTTGGAGCAGGCTTCAGATTACTCAGAGTCTTGCTGAAGACATTCAGGATTTTCCTCCTTATTCTGATTCAGGCCTTGAGGATTCCACTCCTTCTGCTTCTCCTCCAGAGGATTTTTCTTTTCACACACCCTACATGCTATGACGGAACATTTTAAATGGGAAGGTGAGGATTTCTCAGATTCGCGGAAGAGGCTTAGGGAATTTTAGTTTTTACCACAACATAGGCCCTTGGCTATACCTCCTGTTTTGGATGTTGTTCAAGGCGTTTTCTCCGCGGCTTCCCTTAATCCAGACTCTCTGCCTCCTCGCCAGTTAAGCCAGACAGGTATTACAGAGTACCTGAGGCTCATAAATATCTGTATAAGAGTCCAAGGGCTGACCCAGAAACTATTAGCCAGGGACCTAAGGGTGTCAGGGCTTCTGTTGTAAAGAATCCAGTTCCTATAGATAAAGATGCTAGAGCTTTGGATAGATGGGGTAAGAAAGTGTATACCTCTTCCACTTTAGCAATGAGGGCTTTGAATTGCCAGTTTCATATGTTGAAGTATCAGAATTTTCTCCTTACTCAACTAAAATCTAAAGTGGATGCTTTGGCAGAGGGCATAGAGTGTAAAGAAATACAGGATTTGGTACATGCCTCTGAACAGGTGGGTAAGCATTCTTTGCAGTGTGGTTTCGATGCTTTACAGGCTTCTTCCAGGGTGGCTGCCACTGGTTCAGTTATTCGCAGGCACGCCTGGCTTAAGGATCAGAATTTGTCAGAGCATGTTAAAACTAGAATTTTGGATGCTCCTTTACAGTCTGAAGTTTTGTTTGGTTCTCCTGTGGAGTCTGTCTTGAAGAAAATGGAAGACAAGGCTAAGTCTATGCAGACTGTTAAAGATTTTTTGCAGGTGCAGCCTCCTAAGTTTAGCAGGAATTGGCCTACTAAGGGATGGGCTTATCCTTCTGATTCACAGCCTAGGGGTAGATCTAGACGTGGTAGGGGCAGAGCTCAGAGTTCTTTCAGGCCTAGAACATGGAGTTCACCTGCACAATCTACAGGTGAGGGCAGGGGCCAGTCCTTTCGTAAACAGGCCCAATGACCTGCATCTTCAGCTGCCAGATTCTTCCTGTCTGGCAGCTCCTTTGGGAGGAAAGTTGGCACTCTTCAAGCAAAACTGGCTTTTAATCACCCAGGACAAATGGGTGTTGGACATTATAGACCGAGGCTACAAGTTTTATTTCCATACATTGCCTCCTTTCAAAGGCATGCCAGACGTTCCTCCTCAGCAAAGGGTAGAGGCTCGCAAGCAGATTTCTTTACTACTTCAAATGGGGGCTATACAGCAGGTCCCTCTGTCAGAAGTGGGCCTAGGATTTTATTCTCGCCTGTTTCTAGTACCAAAGAAAGGAACACTTGGAGACCAATTTTGGATTTATCTATCCTCAACACATACCTGGACATTCCAAAATTTAAAATGTTGACGTTGCAACAACTTCTACCTCTGTTGGGCAAAGATCACTGGATGGTAACTCTGGATCTCAAAGAGGCTTATCTTCATGTTCCTATCAGGCCCAGTTGCAGGAGATACCTGCGTTTTGGCTGGGACTTTACATTATCAGTTCTCTGCATTGCCCTTTGGCTTATCTACTGCCCAGGGTGTTCACAAAGGTTCTGGCTCCAGTGATAGCCTTCTTACGGTTAAGAGGAATACAAATTTATCCTTATTTGGACGATTGCCTGATTCTTGCTCAAGATAAGTACGAACTTCTTCATCATCTACAGTATGTGATGGCAGTGTTAAGGTGCCTAGGGTATTCTGTGAACGAAACAAAGTCCAGTCTAGTACCCTCTCAGGAAATGTGCTTTCTGGGTGTGAGACTGAATACAGCTTCCCAGATGGCCTTTTTGACCCCGGACAAGCAAAAGAACCTTACACGTTACTTCCATCAATTGTCTCTACGGTCTAGGCTGACTGCAAGGACAGTCCTTCAAGCCTTGGGGTTCATGGCATCTTGTATTCTGGTGCTTCCCAATGCCAAACTGCATATGAGGAAGCTACAATGGTATCTCAAAAATGTATGGACACAACACTGCCAAGATCTGGACACTGTCATTCAAATAATACCTTGCATTCAAAAGGAATTTTTGTGGTGGGCTCAGGAATGTCACCTAAACAAGGGACTCTCTGTGACCCGACCAGAGGCGAGTCAGATTTTAATGACAGATGCCTCTGACAAGGCTTGGGGAGCACACCTCAATGGAAAATGGGTTCAAGACACGTGGCCTGCCAGACTTCAACATTTACATATCAATTTGAAGGAGATGTTAGCAGTCCAATTGGCATTGATGGCTTTCAAGGATTTACTTCACCCAGGGCAAGTGTTGATTCTAACAGACAACACAACTGTCATGTGGTACATCAACAAGCAAGGGGGAACCCATTCGTACCCTCTTTGTAGGCAAGCAATGATTTTGTGGGAGACTGCTCTCAGTTTACACCTCAATCTTCAGGCAAGGTTTCTACCAGGAGCACAGAACTCCTTAGCAGATGTTTTGAGCAGACAGATAGTGGATCCCCACGAGTGGAAATTGGATCCTCATGTATTTCGAAAATTGACAGTGATATGGGGAACTCCAGACATAGATCTGTTAAACTTCTCCACTAAATTTCCAGTTGCCAAAGTTTTGCACAAAAATGTTTCATCCCACAGCTTGGAAAGTGGATGCTCTATCATTCAGTTGGAGCAATCTTCACGTCTATGCCTTTCCGCCTCTGCCTCTCCTCCCCAAGGTACTCTTGAAGGTCAGACAAGACAAGCCCTCCATGATTCTAATAGCTCCAGATTGGCCTCGACAGCACTGGTACCCTTTGCTGAGGAGTTTAGTACGGGAGCCTCCATGGCCTTTGCCTTCGATGCCGCACCTTTTGTCTCAGGAGGGCAATCATTTCCTCAATGTCAGGATTCAGTCCCTGCATCTAACAGCCTGGCATATTCGGTTCTAGAACCTGGAGGGTCGCAGCTTCCACAACAAGATTTGAATGTTATTTTGGAGGCCAGAAGGCCTAGTACAAGGAAAGTTTATGCTGATAAATGGAGGAGATTTTTAATTTGTAGCAAAACAAAGAGCTTTGATGTTTCCAGGCCTGATTTAAGTGTTTCTCTTCAATATCTTACAGAATTATTAGACAAGGGTTTGTCTTTCTCCTCTATAAAAGTTCATGCTGCAGCCATTTCTGCTCACTATGACTGTGACCCTCCATTATTCTCTCATCCTTTGTTTAAGCAATTTCTTAGAGGGGCAAAGAACATAAGACCCCCGTAGAGCTCCTACTCCTGCCTGGGATCTCAATTTTGTGTTGGAAAAACTTACTTTACCTCCTTTTGAACCTGCAGCTACTGCTGAGTTAAAGTTTTGTCTTGGAAGACTGCTTTTTGTTGGCCATTACGTCTGCTAGAAGGGTTTCTGAATTACAGGCTCTTATGGCAGTTGAACCCTTCCTAATTTTTCATAAGGATAGGGCATCTCTGCGTACTAATCCTACTTTTATGCCTAAAGTGGTTTCAAATGTGGCCTTGAACCAATCAATTCATTTGCCTACTTTTATGCAGATCCCCAAAATAATTTTGCACACTTTGGATATTCACAGGCAGTTGCGTTATTATTTGAGCAGGACTAAAGGGTTCAGACAGTCTCAGCAGTTGTTTGTTTCTTTTGCTTTAGGTTCTCAGGGGAAACCTGTTTCAAAACAAACTATTTCTAAGTGGATTGGTTTTTGTATTGCTTTTTGTTATTCTCATCATGGTAAGGAGATTCCGGCTGGAATCAGACCTCACTCCACTAGGGCTACTGCCACTTCTACAGCTTTTTTAAGGGGAGTAGCTACTAAAGATATTTTGGAAGCAGCTACTTGGAGTTCAGTGCATACTTTTTCTAAACATTACCACCTTTCTCTTTATTCCAAATCTAGGGCTGGATTTGCCACTGCAATCTTACAGGGCATTTTGGCAGCTCCCAATGCTTTGAGTTTGCCAGCCTCCCTTTACCTCTGCTTTGGGATTCTACCCATATGTAAGGACTGCAGCAATGTGAGATGAAGAACATAGTACAGTTTTGTACCTACCATAAATGTAGATGTTCAAGATCCACATTGCTGCAGTCAATTACCTCCCTCCTTCCCCTCTGTAGTTTGGAATGGTTGTATGGTTTGGGTGGTAGCTGTTATTTGTACATGCCTTTTGGGAAGTATTCTATTTTTGGCTGTGGCCTTTCCTTTTAGGGCCTTCTGACATCTGGGGCAAGAAAAGAATGAGGATATGACGTCGGTCATGTGCTTTTATACCCTGATGCTCTGATGTCAGATCTGAGCGCCCATGACCGACGTCAGCCTAATACTTTCGTATTCGGGCCGACCGAGGACAGCGGACTACCCATATGTAAGGACTGCAGCAATGTGGATCTTCGAACATCTTCATTTATGGTAGGTACAAAACTGTACTTTCTCTTACAGGGATATGGTACACACAGCAAACAACATCTGAAGTAATTCCAGCAGTGGATCATGGCATAAGGGGCTAGGTCTCGAGCTACTGGTTGGTAAACCTTGAGCTTTGCTAACTGCTGTGTTGGAGCTGATGGATTGGCTCCAAACCCATCAGTGAAGAATGAAGGCGAGATGGAAGAACTCACATGGAACGATGAGTACATAACTGTATAGAACATAAGAAATAAGAAGTTAATACGAAACTGGAGTTTACCCTGCTTATTATATTATTACGTATTCAGAAGACAGAAGGTTGTGATTATTATAAGCTAATGTCTGTAATATCTACAAAGAGTATTATTCCTTAAGAATGTGGTCAATGAGAAAACCCCAAAACTTCTGGTAGTAGGAACATTTTTTTTACTATTTGTTGATATTTTATGGGAGGTGATGTATTTGATTGCCATGTTTCTGTATCCCTCCCATGCTAATTTGGATCTATCAGTTTTGAGTGATACAAAGTTACGTTAACATGAAAAGAGTGGTAAGAATGTGGAATTTCTGCTTGGGTATTCTGTCTGTGGTAATGTGAAGGATTGTAAACTTCCATGAAGTAGTAGTTTTCCCATATACCATCTTTTCTAGCCTGACTCTTAATGAGCCCCATAGATTTTGAGCAAATTTGCAATACCGAAGTATGTGAAGTAGGTCTGCTTGCGTCTTCGGACAGAAAAGACAGGGGAAGAGTTTGAGTTAAATTTGATCAGTCTAATTGGCGTGAAATAAGGGGCGTTATTGATAATTATGAATGTAATCATTTCTAAAAGGAGATAATTTAACTGTATTTTCTATAGTATGTAAAACTTGTTCCATGGTAATTTCGTTTATTCCATTCCAATATTTGTTTATTCCATTCCAATATTTAGAGAATAGGGTACAGGCTTGATATTTTATTGTAATTAATTTGTACACAGTAAAAAGCATTTTCTTTTTATACAATAGCCATCTCAGAATTCATTAAGTATTAACATCTGTTTGCAGATCTTTGGGTATGTTTTTGAAAGTTGCAATGAGTTCCATGATTTGTGTAATGAGGATGATGTATTTTTTGATTAAGTTAGTTTTCCCTGATTTTATCGGTGATTTCATTTTTAAGTTTGTAGAAGTCCCAAATGATTAAGTTTTTAATTAATGGATATTGGGCTAGATTTAGCATCTTGGTCCCTGTTAAGTTAGGATTTAATTTAATTGGTTGTAATAGCTTTAGAATATGTGAAAGGCTTAGAAATTCAACAAGTTCTTGGAACATGATAAATTTACGATTAAGTAAGTTATGTACTTCAAATTTTTTTAAGTTTGAAATGTCCATGAAGGGGAGGGCTTTGGGGTTGTGTGTATTCTTTAATGTGCTTGTGCCATAATTTTACCCACAGTGGGAACCAATCATTCATCGCTCACTGGGTTGTATTCAGCAGTCGCCAACTGTCTTTGTGGAGCTCTGCTCAAGGTCCTCATAGGTAGAGTGTGTGGAAGGCAGTCTTTACCTTTGTAAGCTGGCTGGTCGTAGGGGGTAGGACACTTACAGCTTAGGCTGATGGAGTAATGATCCATTAGAACATATGCTGTAATGGTAAGTTTACTTATGACTGTCTTCTTCATTGCACCATCACATTGACCACTACTTTTGTTTTCTAGGCTCATTTTTCCCATTTTTGTGTACCAGTGAGCTGGGAAACTTTGAAAATATAGCAAGATATGTTTTTCTGTTTGCCATATTTGTATATTGTTTGTAGTGACAGCTAAGAAAACTACATCACGTTTTACCTTTTCTTTTAGATAATCTCTGTTTTGCCATTCTTGAACAAAAACCAAAGAGCACAGCAACCATGCATTATTTCTGCACAGATGAAGAGCTTGTCTATGAAAAGTATGTATATGTTCATATTGTATGATTCATGATTGTGTTTAAGTAGGCTTTAGTGTTTTAAATGGAAAAGGTAATACATATTTAGAGCAGGTTTAGTTTGCCCTGTCCTGTGTTGCATGGATTTAAAATGTACTCATCTGGTTCTATAAAAGACCTCGTCTTTGTATCTTGTAAAGGTTTACTTAAAGTATTACCAGCAAACCAAAAAGGCAGGAGAAACAGAGACTGTCTCTAGAAAAACTCATACTCCACCAAAAGGACCTTTAGGCCCCGACTCCAGAAAGGTCTGTATCACAGAACAAGTGAGCATCTGTTAAAACCCCAGGATTTATTCACCTTAATATTCAGTTTAACAGCACATTTAAGCACAAAAAGTTCAGATGTGGTGTGCTTTTCTTCCCAAACCAACTTAAAGCAGGACTTCATCAGAAAGAATCAAATCACTTTTGAACACATTGAGCACTAAAACTTTGCTTATGTCATAATTGGTTAATCAAACTTCTTTCGGCTGCTCCCGCTAGGGTCGCCACAGCAGATCAACTGTTTCCATTTCCTCCTGTCCTCTGCATCTTGCTCTGTCACACCAACCACCTGCATATCCTCTCACCACATCCATAAACCTTATCTTAGGCCTTCCTCTTTTCCTGTTACCTGGCAGCTTCATCCTTAGCATCTTTTTCCCCAATAATTTTCTGCATCCCTCCTCAGCACATGTCCAAACCAACGTAATCTTGCCTCTCTGGCTTTGTCTCCAAACCTTCTAACCTGGGCTGACCCTCTAATATACTTATTCCTAATCCTGTCCATCCTCGTCACACCCAGTGCAAATCTTAACATCTTCAACTCTGCCACGTCAAGCTCTGACTCCTGCCTTTTTGTCAATGCCACTATCTCCAACCCGTATAACATAGCTGGTCTCACTACCCTCTTGTAGACCTTCCCTTTCACTCTTACTGGTACTCGTCTGTCAAAAATTACTCCTGACACTCTTCTCCACCCACTCCATCCTGCCTGTACTGTCTTCTTCACCTCTCTTCCACACTCACCATTACTCTGAACTGTTGATCCCAAGTACTTAAACTCATTCTCCTTCGCCACCTCTACTCCCTGCATCCTCACCATTCCTCTCCTTCCTCTCATTCACACACGTATATTCTGTCTTAGTCCTGCTGAACTTCATTCCTCTTCTCTCTAGAGCATATCTCTACCTCTCCAGGGTCTCCTCCACCTGATGTTCATCGTGTTACACTGCTGCAGTCATTAAACTTGGGTTATCCTGCCGTCAGGCGGTTCCCCAGTCGGCCTGAGTTCCAAAGTCTTGGTCCGGTGTCGGTTGCTGTCGCCTCCTCCCTGACGTCAGTGCGACAGGAGTATATAAGATGCAGCCGACGCAGTTTTCTTCAGTTTTTCTTGCTGTGCGGTGCCCGAAGCAAAAGCAGTTCGCAAGTGCCGGTCGGCCGTCTCCTGAGATTTTCATTGCGAACCCAGAACCGAAGTCTTCTACAAAGCTAAGTACCCCGTTGGGGGAACTTTTTCTTGCCTCAGACTGATGTCAGTAAAAGTTAATAAATGTATTCCTTGTGGGAAGCAAATACCTCATAAGGATTTCCATTCCTATTGTATCCCATGCCTAGGCCCAGATCACGACGTCACTGGTTGTCGGTTTTGTGCTAGGTTTAACGAGCGCACTTTTAAACATCTGTTTGATTGATTTTGCCCGACATTATTTTGGTAGAAAATTCAATTATACCATGCCGTCAGAACTTCAGACCGGAATACACAAGAAGCGCAAAGACAAGTATAGGCATCAGAGGCCCAAAACTGACGGCGAAGTGTCTTCTAGGCCAGTTGCCGGTTCTCCGGTTTTCAGCGAGGCGCCTTCGCAGCCCTTGACGACCGCTTCTGTAGAACCACAAGCTGCCTCTGACTCCCACGTGGGGATGGCTGGGCCTTTGGACGCACAAGTTATTCAGCCTACCGAGACTAACCTTTCAGAAGGATCCGGAGTAGCTGAGCAACCCACATTCTGAGGGTGTCTTCAGACCTACTCAGTTAAGCATTAAACCCTCAGCTAAGTCTAAGCCTCCTTTGAAATCAAAGAAACAAATACAGCATTCTCCAGGACAGGCCTCTATGCCTAAGAAACAAATGCTCAAAATGGCCCAAGACCTACTCTCTCTGATCAGGGGTCCCATCCCCCTCCTGATAAAAGGGCCTAGACAGGATGCAGACTATGACTCATCCGACCAGGTGTCCATCTCTTCTGATTCATCCTCAGACCTAGGATACTCTTTACCCCCTTATGAGGATACTGATGCAGAGGAATCCATTACATCAGCCTCACCGCCTGAGGACTACTCCTTTGGGGAAACCCTACATACCATGAGGGAGCATTTCCACTGGGAAGGCCAGGATTACTCGGAATCCAAGAAAAGGCTCAGGGACTTACTTTTATTACCTCAACACAGACCCCTTGCTATTCTGCCAGTGTTAGATATTGTGGATGATGTGTATACTGAATCCAGCTTAAATCCTGATTCCTTACCTTAATGCCCCTGTTAAACCTGACAAGATACTACAGAGTCCCTGACTCACATAAATTTTTGTATAAAAGCCCTGTAGCTGACCCCAAAACTTTTTCTCAGGGACCCAAAGGAGTTAAGGCCTCATCAGCCAAAAATCCAGTTCTCTCTGATAGAGATTCCAGAGCATTAGACAGATGGGGAAAGAAAGTATGTACGTCTGCAACTTTAGCAATGAGAGCCTTAAATTGCCAGTTTCACATGCTAAAATATCAGCAATTTTTACTGTCTCAGTTAAAACAAAAAATGCTTTCAGAATCGGATCCTCCTAATTTTAAAGAAATGCAGGATTTATTGTATGCAGCTGAACAAGTGGGAAAGCATACTTTGCAGTGTGGTTTTGATCCTCTAGAGGCCTCCTGCAGAGCAGCAGTTACAGGCTCTCTCATTAGAAGACATGCTTGGTTAAAAGAACATACGTTACCAGATCATGTTAAAGCAAAATTATTGGATGCACTTTTGCAGCAGGATGTGTTGTTTGGAGTTGAGGCAGAAGAGGTATTAAAGAAAATGGAGGATAAGGCAAAATCTATGCAAACGGTGAAGGATTTCTTACAGGTTCAGCCTCCTTGATTTAGCAGAAACTGGCCAACTAAGAATTGGTCCTTTCCAATTACAGACAGACCTCAAAGGGGAAGATACAGACATCCAAGAGGTAGAGGTCAAACACAAGGTCCTTACAGGCCTCGACAGTGGGTTGCATCAGGCCAGAAAGACGGGGAAGACAGGCCCCAACCATATAAAAAGCAGCCCCAATGACTTCCCACTACAGCTGCCAAACAAGTCCCTCTTGGCAGCCCCCTTGGGAGGAAAACTGGCACTCTTCTACCACAATTGGCAAATGATCACCAAAGACAAATGGGTTCTCAACATTGTATTTCAAGGTTACAGGTTCCACTTTCACACTCTGCCAAGGTTAAAAGAAATGCCAAATCTGCCACCAAATCAATGAGCTGAGGCTGAAAAACAAATTACAGCACTCATGGATCTGAGAGCTATTCAAAAGGTACCATCACAGGAGCAAGGACAAGGATTTTACTCAAGACTCTTTCTGGTACCCAGAAAGGACAAAGCCTGGAGGCCCATTCTGGATCTTTCATCTCTAAACACTTACCTGGATGTTCCGAAATTCAAAATGTTGACACTACAGCAGCTTCTTCCCATGCTGGGCAAGAAAGCTTATCTCGTGACTTTGGACCTCAAGGAGGCCTACCTGCATGTCCCTATCAGACAAAACTGCAGGAGATACCTCAGATTCATAGCTGGTTCAATGCACTACCAATTCTCTGCACTGCCCTTTGGCTTATCTACTGCGCCCAGGGTCTTCACAAAGTGCCTGGCACCAGTAACTGCATTTTGCAGACAGAAAGGAATTCAAATTTATCCGTACCTGGACGACTGCCTGATTCAAGCAGAGAGCAAGGACATTCTTCTAAAGCATCTGGCGTTTGTAAAAAAGTTAAGTTGCCTGGGGTACACAGTAAACGAAAAGAAATCAAAACTAGTGCCCTCACAAGAGATTATATTCCTGGGTGCCAGCTTGAACACAACGGCCAGATAGCTTATCTCACGCCAGACAAGCAAAGACAACTGACTCAGTACTTTCAATTGATGGCAGCAAAGACCCAACTCCCTGCAAGAAAAATTCTGCAGGCCTTGGGTTACCTGGCATCCTGCATACTACTAATTCCATATGCCAGACTGCATATGAGGAAACTACAATGGTACCTAAACAATGTATGGTCTCAACACTGTCAAAGTTTGGAAACAGTTATACCACTAATCCCTTGCCTTCAACAGGAGTTTCAATGGTGGGCTCAAGCTAGTTACCTCAACAAGGGACAGCCTTTTACACAACCTACAGCCAGGCAAACACTGACAACAGATGCATCGGAATACGCCTGGGGAGCACACATGGCAGGCAAATGTATTCAGGGCACGTGGCCCGCAGAACAAAGGCATCTTCACATTAATCAAAAAGAGATGCTAGCTGTACAAAATGTCCTTATAGCTTTCAAGGACCTGCTGTATCCAGGCCAACTACTGCTAAAGACAAACAATACCACAGTTATGTAGTACATAAACAAGCAAGGGGGCACTTACTCCTACCCCCTATGCAGACAAGCCATGACCTTGTGGATCACAGCTATAAACCTTCAAGTTCATCTGCAAGCACAATTCCTGCCAGGAGAGAAAAACACACTGGCAGACGACTTGAGCAGAAACATCATGGATCCCCATGAATGGGAATTGAATCCACAAATATTCAGAATGATAACGCAGAAATGGTGGAGCCCGGACATAGATCTGTTTGCATCCCCAATAAACTGCCAGCTACAAAAATTCTGCACAAGGAGTTAACATCCACAAGCATGGAAAGTGGATGCCCTCTCATTCAGCTGGGAGAACCTACAAGTATACGCTTTCCCACCACTACCTCTCCTGCCAAAGGTACTCATAAAAGCCAGGCAAGAAGAGCCAAAGATGATCCTGATTGCACCAGACTGGCCACACCAGCACTGGTACCCAATCCTAAGGAGCTTAGCACAAGAACCACCCTGGATTTTGCCTCAAATCCCACATCTGCTGACTTAGCACAACAGTTAAATACTACACAGCCAGCTAAAGACCTTAAACCAAGCTGCATGGAAGATTCCTTAGCCAAGCAAGCAATGCCTCTCTCCAAAGCTGTTCTGGATGTCATTCTGGAGGCCAGAAGGCCTAGTACCAGGAAAGCCTACTCGGATAAATGGAAGAGATTCTGTGCCTGGAACCAAGCTCACAGCCTTGACCCTCTTGTCCCAAACATTCCTCAGATACTACAATACTTAACTGAGATGCTGGACAAAGGCGCCTTCTTCTCATCCATCAAGATCCACGCCTCTGCCTCTCTGCTCATTACAACACGGATCCACCAATTTTCTCTAATCCTCTGTTAAAACAGTACCTCAGTGGGGCTAAAAACATAAGACCGCCCCGTAGAGCACCTACTCCAACTTGGGACCTCAGCTTTGTTTTGGAAAAACTAACTTTACCTCCTTTTGAGCCAGCTAACACAGCAGAATTAAAATATCTCTTGGAAAACTGCTCTGCTCCTGGCAATAACATCAGCACGAAGAGTTTCAGAATTACAGGCACTAATGGCAGTGGAACCTTTCCTCATTTTCCACCAGGACAGGGTGTCTTTAAGAACTAACCCTACGTTTATGCCAAAGGTATCCAGTGTGGCTCTGAACCAAACTATTCATCTGCCAACTTTTTATCCTAAACCACAAAATAAAGGGGAGAGACTACTGCACTCTTTGGACATTCACAGGCAGTTATGCTTCTACTTGGACAAAACCAAAACTTTCAGAAAATCTGAGCAATTATTGGTAGCATATGCTGCAGGAACACAGGGAAAGGCAGTTTCAAAACAGACTATTTCAAAATGGATATGACATTGTATACATTTTTGCTACACATGCCATGGAAAACCTGTACCTAGTAGCATTAGATCTCACTCCACCAGGGCTACAGCCGCTTCAGCTGCCTACCTCAGGGGGGGAGTACCTACCAAGGATATTTTGGAAGCAGCAACTTGGAGTTATGTACATACCTTCACCAAGCATTACCATCTGCCTCTGTACTCTAAATCCAGAGCTGGCTTCGCCACTGCAGTGCTGCAGGGCCTTATAGCCACCCCTAATGCCTTATAGAACCAGCCACCCTACCTCAGCTTTGGGATTCTACCCAAGTGTAATGACTGCAGCAGTGTAACACGAACATAGTACAGTTTTGTACCTACCATAAATGTAGAAGTTCGAGTGTATACACTGCTGCAGTCCAGGTTACCCTCCCTCCTTCCCCTCTTACTGGCTGGTACGCACCTATGTCTTCTACCCTTTACTACCTAAGGGGAGTATTTGCTGGTAGCTGTAAATTTTTTTTTGCTTTTCTTATGCATGTTTTATTAGCAATTGAAATTGCCTACCTATTTAGAGGCACCTGACATCTGGGGCAAGAAAAACTGAAGAAAATGGTGTTGGCTGCATCTTTGTATACCCCTGTCGCACTGACGTCATGGAGGAGGCGACAGCAACAGACGCCGGACCAAGACTTTGGAACTCAGGCCGACTGGGGAACCGCCTGACGGCAGGATAACCCAAGTGTAATGACTGCAGCAGTGTATACACTCGAACATCTACATTTATGGTAGGTACAAAACTGTACTTTCCCTATTCTCACTACAGATCACAATGTCATCTGCAAACATCATAGTCCACGGGGACTCCTGTCTGATCTCTTCTGTCAACCTGTCCATCACCATTGCAAATAAGAAAGGGCTCAGAGCTGATCCTTGATGTAATCCCACCTCCACCTTAAATGCATCCGTCACTCCCACCACAGACCTAATCACTGTCGCACTACCCTCGTACATATCTTGTACCACTCTTACATACTTCTCTGACACTCCCGACTTCCTCATACAATACCACAACTCCTCTCTAGGCACCCTGTCATATGCTTTCTCTAAATCCACAAAGACACAATGCAACTCCTCCTGACCTTCTTTGTACTTCTCCATCAACACTGTCAGAGCAAACATTGCATCTGTAGTTCTCTTTCCTGGCATGAAACCATACTGTTGATCACTAATCATCACCTCCCTTCTTAACCTAGCTTCCACTACTCTTTCCCATAACTTCATGCTGTGACTGATTAGTTTAATCCCTCTGTAGTTACTACAGCTCTGCACATCACCCTTATTCTTAAAAATTGGTACCAAAACACTTTCTCCATTCCTCAGGCATCCTCTCCCTTTACAAGATTTCATTAAACAATCTAGTTAAAAACTCTACTGCCATTTCACCTAAACACCTCCATGCTTCCACAGGTATGTCATCTGGACCAACAGCCTTTCCGTTCTTCATCCTCTTCATAGCTATCCTTACTTCCTCCTTGCTAATCCACTGCACTTCATGACTCACTATCCGCACATAATCCAACCTTCTCTCCCTCCTCATTCTCTTCATTCATCAACCCCTCAAAGTACTCTTTCCATCTGCTCAACACACTCTCCTTGCTTGTGAGTACGTTTCCCTCATTATCCTTTATCACCCAAAACACAATAGCTAAAAATACAAATGTTTAAAGATGTACCATCAAAAATTCATCAAGATCAACTGTCTTTCGGCTTTTCACAGTTAGGGGTTGCCACAGCGGAACTCCGGTCCACTAATGATTGGCAGTTGGTTTTTATGGTGTCGAGTTGCCAGCCCGACACCCAACCTTCAACGAAGACTCAAGGTAAACTAATATAAGAGTAAAAAATATGATTGCAGTATATTGTAAAACCTTTAAAAAATACATTTTTATTTACAAAAAAAACAAACATTGCTTGTGAAACAGTTGATGTTAAGTTGTCCATCTCGCCTTCATTCTTGCTGGATGGGTTCGGAGCCGACCTCGGCTCCGACTCGGCCACTCTAAAAGCTCGAGAGTTGGTTCCACCGGCTCGAGGCTCCCCTTATATCCCACATAGCTAGGCGGTATTACCTCAGATCTCGTTTGCCGCTACAGCTATCGAGGTGTGTTGCTTCAACCGGCTTCAGGTTAGTGTTCTGAACAGTTTAAAAAACTTTAGGAAATCCCTTTTAAATTAGTTTTTGACCAATATCCCCTTAATTTTAAAGGATTTTATCCCTTTTTCCCTTGTTTTTCTCTCTCCTACCACAAGAACTTCGGTTCTTTCCTTAGGCCTTCGGGCCCTCTCATCCCTCCTAGAGTGTGTGTGTGTTTTTTAGTAGGGACTTTAAAGACTATTTTAACTTACTAGTTTAAATTAGTTTTATTTTACTTCAGAGTGTAATCGGTGTGTTTGTGCTTGGGTGTGATTGCACTTGTTATTGGAAATGTCCAAGGATTCGAAGGTCTCAGGCTTCAAGAAGTGTGACTCGTGCTGTCAGAAAATGTCTCTGACAGACGGTCACACTTCTTGTGTGTACTGCCTGGGACCTTTACACCTGCAGGACTCTAGTGCTGTATGCCATGGCTTCAGCCCTAGAGTCCTGCAGGAAAGAAAGAATAAGCTCATTTTACGGGGCTTACTAAAGCCTGAGGGTCCCCCGACTGTTTCTTCGGGCAAACCTTTTAAGGCTTCTAGGTCTTCGACTCCAGCTACTGAGTCGACACCTAAGACATCGAAGTCTACTTCAACATCGGCTCCGGCTGGAGCCGATGAGACTCTAACTTCTACTTCTGTGATTCCCTCGGCTCCGGCTGGAGCAGAGGTATTGGAAATATCTGAGTCTGCTCCGATCAGACTATCGGAACCGACATCTATGAAGAGGTCCAGGTCACCATCCCTTGGCTCCGTTCATTCGGCTCCAGCATCTCCCTTGCTGTCTGAACGGAGCCATAGATCTCACTCTTCTAGGTCATCGAGACTTTCTGACCATGACCTTCAGAGGGTAGTGAGTCGACTTCTTAAGTCCGAGGCACTGGCCCAAATGCTTCAGAGCCCGACTCATCAGTCGATGCTTAATCCTATCTCTCAAAATGTTCCTCCTCCGACTCCTTTGAGCTCGGGCAGGCGTTCGGACCGAGACTGTGGTAGCGTCGGAGCCGATACAATTGTCTTTGGCGCCGTCGTCGGCTCCGATTTCTTCCTTGGAAGAATCTCGGTGCCTGACTTCCCTCGTCGGCTCCGAGGGGGTGAGTGGCATCGGGCCCTTGTCCGACCCGCTCTCCCTCTCGCGCTGGTGAGTTCGGCTCCGACATCGACCTCGGAGCCATCGCTGTCGGTGCCGAGGAGGTTTTCAGCTTTTGGGCGGGGACCTCTGGCTCTGCCTGACAGGGGTGCCTTCGAGGTCATGCGGAGTGTGTTGGAACCCGGTTCAACTCCACAGTCTGCTCCATCCGTCCCTCCCTCTTCGGTGCCTCAGGTTATGTCTACTCACTCCCTCATCCCGGACCGCAGAGAGCCAGCTCCTCAAGAATCCCCTGTGGGGATCTCATCCTCTTCCAAGGCCTCTCCTGAATTGGCAGGGGAGCGCCCTAGGAAGAGAAAGTGCAAGAGGAAGCACATAGACTCACCTGAGTCTGTCACCTCTGACACGGATTTAGAGGATTCTGAGGGTTCCCCCCGTTCCCCTTCTGACGATGTCTCCTTTGCAGACATTCTAGAGATCCTGAAACAATGGGGAAATTGGCCAGCCCTTAACCCTTCGGAGGATGAATCTGTGTATCTTGAGGCGTTTGGCTCTCGCCCTTCCACCTCCTGGGTGTCCCCTTGACCCCTTATGCAGGTGGTAGCTAAAAAGGCTTGGATGGCTCCTGACTCTGTGGACCCTACCCCCAGGAGACCTTCAAAGTTTATTACAGCACCAGCAGATAAGCAATTTTTGACTAAGGGAGTTTCTGTGGATGCTATGGTGGTAGCTGCCGCCACTAAGAAGGAGCTAGCTGATCCTTCGGTGCCTGTTTATCCCCCTAACAAGGAATCTAGGTCTATGGACAGGTACGGGCAGTGGATGTTTTCGTCAGCGACCTTTGCTATGCGTTCGCTGAACTACCTCTGTTATTTCACTCGTCTTCAGAGAGACTTGATCAAGGAAGCGAGTGAGATGTTAAAGGATCCTACAGCTGCGGGTTTTCAGGACAAGATGAACGCTCAGCTGGCTACCCTGAATTCTATAGCTAACTCCTCCATGCGCCTTCTTTCATATGCGGCTGATGGAGCGAGCAGAGCCGCAGTGACAGGTGTGGCCCTACGCCGGCATGCCTGGATGCGGGTATGCAATTTTGCGGACCCCTTTAAAACATCTTTCACTAATTCCCCGTTTGATGGATCGTCCCTCTTTGGTCCTCAAGTGAAAGAAACCTTGACAAGGTGCGAGACAGATGGCAAAACGCTTTCTGCCGTCGGAGTCCGTTTTTCTACTCCTCCTAGGCCTTACCCCAAAGGCCAGAAAAGTGGAAAAATGTGGTTCCAAACAATCTCAAGGGACTTTGCCTGGCACAGAGTCGGTTCCCTCTAGAGGCAGAGGGGAACAATAATGGTAGGCGATAAGCCCTAGAGGCAGGGGTCCGCAGAACCAGGGCAATCGAGAAACCTTTTCCGATAAGCCCTTCCAGCATCCCTGAGGTGTTGCCCGACTGTCCACCTTCGGAGGCAGTCGGGGGAAGATTGTCACTGTACCCAGAAGCCTGGCGATCCCTAACTCAAGACAAGTGGGTACAGTCCATCATTTCCGAAGGCTATTCCGTTCTTTCGCATTCCAAATCAATCAAAAAAATCCCTTCCAGATGTTCCACCCGCTCAAAGGGATCAAGCAGCGTTGGAAATATCCAAGTTGCTTGCAAAAAGAGCCATTCAGCCAGTGCCAGCAGACCAGCAAGGATCCGGAATCTACTCCAGGTTCTTTTTGTTTCCAAAGAAAACAGGGGACTGGAGACCCATTTTGGATCTCAGTATCTTGAACAAGTCTGTCAAGAAAACAAGATTTCGGATGGTCACGTTACAATCCATCCTACCCCTATTGGGAAAGGAAAACTGGATGTGCTCTATAGACCTCCAGGATGCGTACTATCATATAAAAATGAACAGACGCTCCAGGAGATTCCTCTGCTTCAGGCTGGGAACCAGTCACTTTCAATTCAGAGCCCTGCCCTTTGGACTCGCCACTGCCCCCCGGGTGTTTACCAAATGCATGGCAGTGGTAGCTTCTCACCTGAGACGTCAAGGATTCCAGGTGTTTCCATACTTAGACGACTGGCTCCTTACAGCTCCTACCAAGCATCTTCTTTTACTTGCCAGAGACTACACCTTTCGCAGTTTTCAAAAGTTAGGTATCTCAATAAATTGCGAAAAGTCTGTTTTGTCACCTTGTCGTGCTATTACCTTCATAGGCGCAAACCTAGACACAGTCAACATGTCTGCGAGACTCACAGACCAAAGGATAGCAGACATACACAAACTGGTCTCCCTTCTTTTTCACAGCAACAGAGTCAGTCAGATTAGTTCTAAAAGTACTGGGGATTATGGCGGCTGCTATCCCTCTACTTCTATTAGCCAGATTTCACATGAGAATCCTTCAATGGATGCTCTTCACACAATGGTCGTACCAACAACTTCCGATGTCCCACACCATTGTGATAGCATAAATGCAAGAATCATCTTCTTTGGTGGATTTCTTCCCCCCAGCCCTTCCTAGGAAGACCCTTTGTCCCTCCCCCTCCGGTTGCTACTCTGACAACGGACGCCTCCCTGATCGGGTGTGGGGGGCATTATCAGGGCAGAACAGTCCAGGGCATATGGCAACCAGACGAACGCCACTTTCATATAAATGTTCTAGATATGAGAGCAGTGCTTTTAGCGTTGCAAGCCCTTCAAGACTCTCTTCCCTTGGGAACGATAGCAATTCAGATGGACAACATGTCTGTAGTGTGGTATATCAACAAACAAGGATGAACCAGCTCCTACCCCCTATATCGAGAAGCACTCAGACTGTGGCAATGGGCGATTTCTTCTCAGCGGTTTCTGATAGCAACGCACATCCCCGGAAAGTCCAATCTTATCGCTGACAAATTGAGCAGAGCTATTCTCATGCCTCACAAGTGGTCTCTGAAAAATTCTATCTTGGAGAAAATTTTTCTCAAGTGGGGTCAGCCTTGCTGCGACCTTTTTGCTACTCCCCAAAACAGCAAGTGCAAAGATTATTTCACCCTCTTTCCTTTACCAGGCCAGCCCAGCAGAGACGCTCTAGTCCAAGTTTGGCCCCGGGGACTTCTGTATGCATTCCCTCCCTTCCCACTAATCTCTCAAGTGATACAGAAAGCTATCGCTCAGAAGGCCTCATTGATCCTCATTGCTCCTTACTGGCCTCGACAGGTTTGGTTCCCCTTTCTACATCAATTTCTGTTGGAGCAACCCTGGCATCTGGACCTAGTTCCAGATCTTTTGATCCATCAGTCGGGTCAGTTACATCGCTCCCTCCCCTCTCTGAACCTCACTGCTTGGTTCCTCCAATTCCAACCTTAGCCAGGCTTCCTCAAATATCTCACTCTGTTCGAGATATTTTGATAGCTTCCCATAAATCTTCCACTCGTAAGATTTATCTTAGTAAGTGGAAACGTTTCGCCTATTGGGCTCAAGGAAGGGACATAGATCCTTTCACTGCTCCCATTCAAATAGTCCTTGATTTCCTAGCCGAACTTTTCCATGCAGGTTCGTCTCCATCTACTCTTAAGGTTCAATTGGCAGCTATATCTAACTTTCATGTGGGCATCTCAGATTCTGCCATCATGTCTCACAAGCTTTGCAAAGCTTTCTTGAAGGGAGTGTTTCTTCTTAAGCCTCCTATAAGAAATCCTCCTCCTTCTTGGGACCTTAATTTAGTTCTCGCATCTTTGATTCTTCCCCCTTTTGAACCTGCAGCTTCCTGTTCAATGAAATTGCTATCCTGGAAGACCCTCTTTCTGATAGCCATTACTTCGGCTAGAAGGGTCTCAGAGCTTCATGCACTCAGCTGTCGACCACCATATCTGTTGTTTCATAAGGATAGGGTATCCTTACGGACCAATCCATCCTTTTTACCTAAAGTAGCCTCTGCGGCAAATCTAAATCAAAACATTGACCTCCCTGTGTTTTTTCCTAACTATTCTAACAGGTCTGAACAGAAATTGCATTGGCTAGATGTTCATCGACAATTAAGGTATTATTTGGATAGGACCAAACAGATCAGGGAAACTGACCAATTGTTTGTCTCTTATGCAGAAGGCAGAAAGGGCCTTCCAGTTTCGAAGGTATCACTCTCCAGATGGCTAACATCCTTGATTTCCTTTGTGTATGAGATTAGACACCAAAAGTTGCCTAACAGACCTAAGGCTCATTCGACTAGAGCTTTGGCTACTTCTATAGCTTTCCAAGACAGGCTGCCTATTGATACCATTTGTGCAGCAGCTACATGGGCTACTCCTCACACTTTCATTTCTCATTATAAGTTGGATTTAGCTTCTAGACATAGAGCTAACTTTGGTTCCACTGTACTCAAGAGTCTGTTCCGATAGGCCACCCGGGACAAGGTGCTAGGGACGCGGTCCCATCCAGCAAGAATGAAGGCGAGATGGACAACTTAACATATAGAAGTTATGTTCTTACCATAACGTTCCATGTTAGTTGTCTTCTTCTCGCCTTCTTTTCTTCCCCCTCCTTCCCCCTAGCCTGGACAGACCTAGAGGAGTTTGGTTGTGACCTCTCTTTCTACCACCTCTATTGTATATATGTATATGCTTTACTATGCATATATTCCTTCATCAGGTTTCAGGTCACCTTCTTCCTTTTTATAGAGGTGGGTTTTCCCATTTCCAGTAGTTCTGGATTTATTATTGGCTGGACCTAGCTTACAAACGAGATCTGAGGTAATACCGCCTAGCATTGTGGGATATAAGGGGAGCCTCGAGCCGGTGGAACCAGCTCTCGAGCTTTGAGTGGCCGAGTCGGAGCCGAGGTCTGCTCCGAACCCATCCAGCAAGAAAGAAGGCGAGAAGAAGACAACTAACATGGAACGTTATGGTAAGAACATAACTTCTATATCAGCTCCTGTGTGCAGTCCCAGATAGTCTAAAAGAAGCACACTGCAAATGTTCATCGTGTTACCCTGCTGCAGTCATCACACTAGGGTTATCCTGCCATCAGGCGGTCCCACAGTCTGCCCGAATTCCAAAGTCTTGGTCCAGCGTCTGTTGCTGTCGCTTCTTCCCTGACGTCAGAGTGCCAGGGGCGTATCAGAGTCATCCGACGCCATTTTCTTCAGTCTTCCTTGCCGTGCGGTGCCCGAAGCAGAAGCAATTCGCAAGTGCCGGTCGGCAGACACCTGAGATTTTCGAATCGAGTTTCAGTCCGAAGTCTTCAAAGCTAAGTACCCCGTTGGGGAACCTTTTCTTGCCTCAGTCCGATGTCAGAAAAAGTTAACAATTGCATTTCTTGTGGGAAGCAAATACCTCATAAGGACTTGCATTCTTTTTGTATACCTTGCCTAGGCCCAGACCAATACGTCACTGGTTGTCGCTTTTGCGCTAGGTTCAGTAAGCGAACTATAAAGTGACGCTTTGATTTCGCACAACACTATTTTGGTAGAAAATTATATTACACTATGCCGTCGGATCAACCAACTACCGGCGTGCATAAAAAATGCAAAGATAAAGACAGGCAGCCTAGATCCAAGCCAGACTCCAAGGCCTCGGCTGGGCCGGTCGCTGTTTCTCCGGTTTTCAGTGAGGCACCTACGCAGCCCCTGGCTACCGCTGAATTGGATCCCCAGACCGCTTCGGATCCCCCAGCCGAGAGTTCTAGGCTGACGCAGCCAATTTCTTTAGGCCCTACCGACGACATTGCAGTAGGGGAAGCCGCTGCTGTAGAAACACCTTCGGTTTCTGAAGGTGTCTTCAGACCGACTACTCTCGCCATAAAATCTTATGCTAAGCTTAAGACTCCTCTAAAACCAAAAAAGCCTACACTTCAGTCTCCAGGTCAAGGCCCTATGCCTTAGAAACAGATGCTTAAAATGGCTGAAGATTTGATTTATTTGATCTGGGGTTCCCAACCCCCCCCCCCCCCCTGACAAAAGGCCTAGACAAGAGGAGGATTATGCCTCCTCTGATAAAAAGTGTCCGTTTCCTCAGGCTCCTCTGAGGAACAGGATTACTCCTTTCCCCCTAATTAAGATTCTGATGCTGAAGACTCCATTCCCTCAGCTTCTCCCCCAGAAGATTATTCCTTTGGGGAAACCTTGCATACCATGAGGGAACATTTCCACTGGGAAGGCCAGGACTACTCCATCTCAAAGAAAAGGCTCCGAGAGTTTCTCTTACTCCCTCAGCACAGACCACTTGCTATCCTCCCAGTTTAGGACATTGTGGATGATGTTTTCTTAGAATCTAGTCTAAACCCAGATTCTCTGCCTCCTGCTCCAGCCAAACCAGATGGATACTATAGAGTGCCTGACTCACACAAATTCCTTTACAAAAGCTCTGTTGCTGATCAGAGACCATCTCCCAGGGTCCCAAAGGGGCTAAGGCTTCTATGGCTAAAAATCCTGTACCCTCAGAAAGGGACTCCAGAGCACTAGATATAGGTGGGGGAAGAAGGTTTACACCTCAGCTACTCTAGCTACGAGAGCACAAAATTGTCAATTTCACATGCTTTAATACCAGCAATTCCTAATGTCTTAAATAAAACAAAAGATGGGCATGCACCCTCAACAGTCTGAATTCAAGGAAATGCAAGATCTGTTGCATGCAGCTGAACTGGTGGGCAAACATACTTTAGAAAGTGGTTTTGATGCCTTGGAAGCTTCTTCTAGAGCAGCTGCTACTGGGTCTGTTATACATAGGCATGCTTGGTTAAAGGAACAATCTCTGCCTGATCATGTTAAAGCAAAGTTACTGGATGCATCCTTACAGCAGGATGTCTTATTTGGGGTTAAAGCAGAGGACGTTTTAAAGAAAATGGAGAATAAGGCAAAATCTATGCAGACGGTCAAAGATTTCTTACAGGTACAGCCAGCCCCCACGCTTCAGCAGAAATTGGCCAACAAAAAATTGGTCCTTTCCAGCTTCTGACAGAACACAGAGGGGCAAATACAGGCATCCATGGGGCAGAGGACGAGCACAAACCCCTTACAAACTGCGCCAATACATGGATACAGATTCCATTTCCACACCTTGCCAAGGATAAAAGGAATGCCAAACCTGCCACAAAATCAATGGGCAGAGGCAAAAAACAAATTACAGCTCTCATGGACATGAGCCATTCAACTGGTACCTACACAGGAGCAAGGCCAAGGATTTTACTCAAGGCTCTTTCTAGTCCCCAGAAAGGACAATGCTTGGAGACCCATTCTGGACCTTTCAATTTTAAACACCTTCTTGCAAGTACCCAAATTCAAGATGCTAAGACTACAGCAGCTTCTTCCCATGTTGGGCAAGAAAGCTGGGCTAGTAACGTTGGTCCTCAAGGAGGCATACCTGCATGTCCCTATCAGACAAAATT